>NW_015387471.1:19856-21491 GCF_001527695.2 Protobothrops mucrosquamatus | reverse complement strand
TGCTTCTTGTCCTGCCTCCAGGTGCTTTGGAAAATAGCTTGACTCCCTCTTCTTTGTGGCAACCCCTGAGATATTGGAACACTGCTATCATGTCCCCCCTCGTCCTTCTCTTCATTAAACTAGACATACCCAATTCCAGCAGCCGTTCCTTATATGCTTTAGCCTCCAGTCCCCTAATCATCTTTGTTGCTCTTCTCTGCACTCTTTCTAAAGTCTCAACATCTTTTTTACATCGCGGTGACCAAAACTTTATGCTGGTTTAGTTTATGCTGGTTTAGTTTTCTAAACTAAAGCAGGGATCGATCACACATTCATTGAGAACTGAGGGAAAGGCCCTGGTTCTGTCTCTTGCAGCAAAAGTAACAATTCTTGTGTCCCTATAAAGACTACGGTAAAGCCTAGGTTAATATAGGCAGCTCATAATGGGGGCTGTGACCTTGAAAATTATACCATAACTTTTCAGCATTTACCGTAAATGGCCACAAGATCCCAGACCAGCAGATATTAGTAACAAATAAAAACAGGAATGTCTGTTGCCATCTAATGGTCATCTGGACTTTTGCAGCCCAGCTTTGATAGCCCTATATTAATTTAAGATCATCTTTTTCGCATGTTGGCCCAGGAAGCGTGAACTGTGCATATGCATGGAAGAATTTAGATCAAATGGATTCATGTCCTCTTTTCTTTAATTTATTCACATAAACAAAGCTAGGAAATCAGGAAATATGCAATAAATGAGATGTCAACCCGATTCTAATTAACCATTCAAATTTAGTTACTACATGAATCACTTATGGCAATTAACAATCAACTAAACATGAGAGCAACAGAGAGAACATACTTGAATAAGAATCATTTTCAAATCAGTGCCAAAAACAAACTTAAAAGGAAATGTTTTTTTAAAGACTTACCAAAAAAACAACAACACCCCACCTTCTTGAAAAACCTACTTTCTGTTTGTGAGGTATCACAGTCTGGTCTATTTTATGTTATGTTCTTGAAATCATCTTGATATTGTATTATTTTTAGATATAATCCCTATGGGTTTTTTGGTAGTAATATTGTTATCTTTGTTTTGCATTCTTTTGCACTATGTTGAGAACTCTCTATTATTCTTAAAAATATGAATGCCATGAGAATTCTAGCGGTGATGACTCTACAACATTTGGAAGACACTATGCTGGTGGAAGATGCAGACGTTGCTAAAAATAGACATTGCTGATTGGCTGGATCCCTGGACAAACATATTGCCACTTTTTTTTTTAAAAAAAGGATCCTGCAATATTGGCACAATGGCAAGATAGCAAGAGGTGGAAAAGATACACTGCAATATTATTTTCTATGATATTGCTCCCAATTGTAACAACACCAAGGATAGGCAACCTTCCACCCTCTAGTCATGAGTGACAAACTCACTGTGTCACGTGACATGTTGCGATGTATTGCGACTTTTTTTGCACTGCTGGAGCTGGGGTGGGCGTGGCTTCCGCATGATGCAACCGGCCTGCAGGCCAGCAGTTTGACATCCCTGCTCTAGAGCTTTGGACCTCAAATCCCATTAAGTGATCCTAGGAGTTACACTCCAAAATCTGATGCTCTGCCTTCCTGCTCTTGCAAATGCAATTCTCATATATA
>NW_015387471.1:0-19688 GCF_001527695.2 Protobothrops mucrosquamatus | reverse complement strand
GATGTATTGCGACTTTTTTTGCACTGCTGGAGCTGGGGTGGGCGTGGCTTCCGCATGATGCAACCGGCCTGCAGGCCAGCAGTTTGACATCCCTGCTCTAGAGCTTTGGACCTCAAATCCCATTAAGTGATCCTAGGAGTTACACTCCAAAATCTGATGCTCTGCCTTCCTGCTCTTGCAAATGCAATTCTCATATATATTTACCCAGAGAATATCCCATTCCAAAGGATTAGAGGCAGTAGGGCAATCCTAAGTTTCTTTATTAATTCTCACAAAGCCCAATGGGACTTTCTCCTAAGGAGATGAGAGGAGCATAGGTAGATCATGAATCCCAGTTTGCACAGAATACTGTGAGCATGCATCTGGTAAATGTGGTTTGGCAAACAGTGAAGACCATAAAGCAGGGGTGTTCAATCTTGGCAACTTTAAAATTTGTGGACTTCAACTCCCAGAATTCCAAGGTTTCAGTGTTGCCCTGATTGGACACCCCTGCTATAAAGGGATATAAGCAAAGACCGGCACTGTTAATTGCACCGGGAAGCTAATATATATGTTCCCCTGCTGAAACCAGACCGAAAGGGTTCAAGTTAATATATTTCAGGATTCTCTGAAGCTGCAATGTGACTATTTTTTCCACCTTTCCTAAAAAGGGAAGGTTGGAGACAAGAATGAAAATTGTCCAGTCAGGTCCAATAGTGATTTCTTTGGGAGGAGAATCAGTGCCTCTTTAAGAGAGGGCAGAACCATCCACTCCTCAAGGATGAATCTACCACCACCAGGACCCAATCACATATATTTCACTAAACTGGATTAATGCACAGGTGGCCAAGAACATTGTCTGCTTCACCAGGACTAACAGGATCAAACTCATCTCAGATAACCAAGCCAGACTGAGTTTCAGTCAACTACCTGGGACCTCATGACTAAAAGTACAGCTTGAAGTGAATCCAAGCAACTTTAGCCAACAGATGTCTAACATATTCCTCTCAGTGGCATTGCAGGTGAAATTTTGGTTCCACCTTTACAAAGAAGAGACGGATATCTTTTAATAGGGCTACTGGATACTACAGGAAGTACAATACTGGATGATTATCTATGGACATCATAAGATAAATATTGCCCTTACTGCCTTTCGATAGACCTTAATAGCAGCTCTAGGTTGTCCTTAGTTGGGTTTACTTCTTGTATCCACCAGTGACAGGCATTTCTTCTCCTATTTCATCTCCTTCAGGTTCCTTGTAAGCTGAAGGAAGCTCCAGTATCCATGATACAGTCTAGTGCAATCAAGGCCCCAGCCACCCCTTCATTTCAAGTGGTGATTAAGGACTTAGTTGGACTTTGCATCAGGCTTTCAGGGACATCCCAAGCTTTTTCTGGGACTCTTCCTTAGGCATCTTGAAATCAGAAACTGACCTTACTATAACATGGGAATAATGGTGATCTCCTTCAATTCCAGATGCTTCTGCCAATTCCCAAACAAGGAAAACAGAGCAGGTGTGTGACCACTGTCATGTGATGAATCCTCGATAACCTGGATCAGGCCTAAGGTTGACACAGTGGCCATGAAATCCCAAGCTACCTCAGACTCCACCTCCAGAGAAGGCAGATTGAATTACTGTACCTCAAACAATATATCTGAGAAATTCTACTGCCAATCTAGCCATGGAGGCAAGATGCTCGG
This sequence comes from Protobothrops mucrosquamatus, assembly GCF_001527695.2. Classification (NCBI taxonomy): domain Eukaryota; kingdom Metazoa; phylum Chordata; class Lepidosauria; order Squamata; family Viperidae; genus Protobothrops; species Protobothrops mucrosquamatus. The sequence continues at coordinate 18,007 of NW_015387471.1, read as the reverse complement.
GGGGGGGGGGGAGACTGTACTGCTGTGGGGGAGGGCTTGGTGGTATAGCAGCAACAATCTCAACCAGTCCCCAGGGCTCAACCTAAGAAACAGGGTCTCATATCCAATTATCTGTAAGGCAGTGCCTCTGAACACCAGTAGTATATCTCAAATGACAGACTATTTCACCCAAGTTCCTGCCTGATGCTGCCCCCCAAACCAAGACGGGCACATCTCTGAGAGGGGTACTCCCCACCCCTGACCCTCCAGATCCCTTGAATATACCCCACGTCAACTTCCTCATCTATGATTTAACCACAGATGAAGACCTTAATAAAACAAATTTTATTGTGATGAAAGCTAATTGCTAAGCAAATGACAGTGCTCTTTAATTCAGGGTGGATCACATTTTCATATCCTCATGCTGACACTAGACATAAAGATAAAACCAATTGAATATGGAAATTTCCTCCAAAGTGAAACATCATTAACAAGGGAAAAGAGTTTCCTTAAACCAACTTCCTTTATGTTGTGATGAATTTACAGATAGAGAAATAGATTATGTAAGAGTTAGCCAACCTTTTCCAGTGGGAACCGCACTCCAGTTTCAGATTTAAGTTCAGAGAACTTGAAGGATGTCCTGAATACAGACACTGGGTGGTATTTTAGCAAGTATATATCTCAGACTGAACTGGTTCAACCACTGTAAACTTTTCCTGAGCTTGTCAGCTGGAAAGCTGATAGTCTGAGTTCAAGACCTGAGCACTTCGTTTGAAAGCATGCAAATGTGAATACATAAATAGGTACCACTTCAATGGGAAGGTAACAGCATTCTATGTGCCTCAGTGTATAGTCATCCTAGCCACATGACCACGAAACTTCTTCAAACAATGCTGGCTCCATCGGCTAGGAAATGGAGATGAGCACCATCCCCTAGAGTCAGACACAAGTGGATAGGGGAAAACTTTATTTTTTACCTTATTTTCATCTGTACATTGGTAGCATTAGGAATAATTAGCTACAGAGAAAAGGCCTTTGGTTTTATTCTTTCTCCCTCCCTTCGTCCCTCCCTTTCTGTGTGTATCTTTGCAATTTTGTTTGGCTTTTTCATTGCTTTTATTTTTGTTGTTGATGATTTATAAAAATGCAGAAATGGCATATGAATTCTTTAGACAAACAAGAAAATGATTCCTAAACCATTCAAGGTATAAAAGGATCACCAGGCATGAGGATTGTAATAATATTTTATTTATATTATCAGCCAATGTTTTCTGTCAAAAAGGCTCTCCATGTGATATATATATATATATAAAGCAAGGGGAAAACAATACTCATTTGCACTCATTTATTTTTAACGGATATAAAGAAACATAAAACTTCACCTTCTGGGTTATTAACAGCAATGATATTTAAGAGAAAGTACATGTAGTACACCATTAAATTTCTATATATTACATACCCCACAACTGCTGCCTGATTAATTCCACAATCCAGAGAAGAATTTGAGTCACAGTTTTGAAGTGGAAATGCTTAGAAGTTAATGGAACTCAGAGAGAGGATATGGTGACTGAGAGGGGCGTGGCCTTCTCCTTCATAAGAGTGAACCTATCTTTGCTTCCTCTCCAGTGCAGTGTCAAGTCTTTTTGGCACAGGGGCTTTTCAAGAATATGAGGCTTGACGGACATCTTGGGGAGGTAAGTAAGCATCACTCTGCAAAGCTTTCCAAGTTACATGTGTGAAGTATAGTTCATGGGGTGGTTCTCCTGACCCGAGGGATCTGAAAATGGCAGAGGGTTAGTAGTTATTTTTAAGAGAGCTAACCATTGTACAAGAGATATTCCTGGCCCAAATGCACATGCACACACGTAGGGCAGTCACATTTTGGGGAGCTCTGAAACTGTAGTCTCATGATCTTTCATGTCCAATCAAGACTGAGAACCACATAACATAACTTGCCAGTTACCAGACTCATTTGCAAAGAGTTGTGCAAATGATTCACTCAGGAAGTTATGGTTGCTGTGCTTCTCTTTACCTATTGTAGTGTGATCTATCTATCTATCTATCTATCTATCTATCTATCTATCTATCTATCTATCTATCTATCTATCTATCTATCTATCTATCTATCTATCCTTGAAGATGTGACTCCTGGGTAAATCCATAGTATAAAATAGATAAAAACTCACGATCACCAGGAGAGTAAAAAAGTTTAAAACTTTAATTTAAAACTTTAATTTAAAACTTTAATTTAAAACTTTAATTTAAAAGCTTGGTTTTAAATTAAAGTTTTAAACTTTTTTACTCTCCTGGTGATCGTGAGTTTTTATCTATTTTATACTATCTATCTATCTATCTATCTATCTATCTATCTATCTATCTATCTATCTATCTATCTATCTATCTATCTATCTATCTATCTATCTATCTATCTATCTATCTATCTATTCATAAAATAAGTTGATTGTCCTCTCCCCCCTTATGTAAACCCCAGAAGTAGCAATAAGACAAAATATGGAAACTGAGTTTTCTGGATATTGTTTGTGTGCATGTATGTCTATGTATGTTCATTTGTCCATTTAATTATCACCAACTATGGGCATCCATAGAAGATGCAGGGCATAGAGATGACAAAATATGTTGCAATGTCACAACACAAACTGTACCCCTTTTGCATAACTATCACATCACATACATGCACACTACGGGTGGGGCTTGTGTTGCAATATCACAATGATATTTTGTGATTCTGACAAGGACCCAGATTCTATAATGCTTCCATTGCCCCCTCCCCAGTGAATATGAAATATGCAATGGGTCACAAAAGACTATGTTTGTCTGCCCCAAAGCCAATCAAATTATTTCTTCCAGCCTTATGAGTGACAAAGCATTATATGAACATCTTTTCAGCTTCAGCAAAATGGGATAATTGCATCAATTCAGAACAGAGTAGAACTCTGTATTACCCCATTGCTGTAACTTGGTCAGAAGAAACTCAGAATAAGGAAATGAGTCAAAATAGAAGGCAGAGCTGATCTGATGCTTTCTTTGCTCTCTGAGATGGGCAGATGCTCCCAATTTGAGAAGCCAACAGGACAATTTAAAGGATCCCAAGAAGCACAATTACAGACACACTATTGTTTTTCAAAAATATATGAGGGGAATATCTATCAATGCCCGAGCTGACAATGTAGAAACCAGGTCAGACATAACCGTAAACATTGAGCTGATGTTTTTGACTCTCAGGGCAGGGAAAAGTATATCCCAAAGTTCATAGACTCAAAAGGATGAGAGGAAAAGGGCTAGGTTTTAAACCCTGGCATAAATATAAGATTTGATTTCTATATGCTACCTATATGTTGATTCATTTCATTGGTGCAGCTAGTGTCCACCTAAATGGACAGTCATGAACTCATTGGGCTGGTTAGCCTATACTCTTTTGAGAAGAGCTGTGGAATTTCTTCCCCAGTATTTGATATTGTAGTGTAGTCAATAAGGACAGTGACTTCTACAGCCAGCTGGCAAATTTTAGATAGGGAAGGCCTCATTGCTCAGACACATTCATGAGTGAGTCCTCTCCATGGATGGGGAAAATCATAATAAATTTTGGTTGGCAGGCCAAGGAAATTAAATCTGATGCAGTAATTATAAACCATTTAGATTAGAAGCAATGCCAATGTTCATACATACACACATAAACATCATTTCCAGTCTCTTTCTGTGTAAAACAGATAACCTTTATGAACATTTGGCAATCATGGCAGATCCTATTATTAATCTGAGTTGCACTGGTGGCGCAGTGGTTACAGTGCAGTACAGTACTGCAGGCTACTTCTGCTGACTGCTGGCTGCCAGCAGTTTGGCAGTTCGATCCTGACCAGCTCAAGGTTGACTCAGCCTTCCATCCTTCTGAGGTTGATAAAATGAGGACCCAGATTGTTGGGGGGCAATATGCTGACTTTATAAACCGCTTAGAGAGGACTATAGAGCACTGTGAAGCAGGTATACAAGTCTAAGTGCTATTGCTATTGCAGGCATGGTTTAAACCCTTGGCCTGGAGTTAAATCCCATGTCTGCTTGTGGTGGACTAAGTGGGCATGGCATTAGATTAGAGTTTAATTTGGAGCACCTTAATTTATTCTTTTTTCTTACAATGGTAAGTCGTGGTTTCTCTGTGTTCTGCATTGTTAATAAGAATGGGTGGTGGATAGCGAAGCCATTCACACAGATTTGATATAATCACTCACTGTTCCAGCGTGAGTCACTCCTATTTCCTGGTGGCTGTTGCAGTTCATCTTCGCAGGGAAAGAAACCTTTAAAAATAGCCAGTCTCTCCTCCCTGCTCAGTCTCTGGGGGCATAGGACGTAGTTGTATATTATAGCAGCCAAGATACCCCCTATGAAAGGTCCCATCCAGAAGACCTGCAGAAAGAAGTAAATGAAAAGCAGCTTTGAAGAATACAAAAATGTTGCTTCGTAAGGCCAGGATCCCTTGTATACCTTGTGTTAGATGTTCCATTGCTAGACAAACCACCAAGAAGCAAATCTGACCCAAATAGTTTGACACCTGAGAAGAACCAGTAATTTCCACCTAACTGCCATGGTTCCATCTCCTCTCCACATGCTTCATGGCAAAGTATGTTCTGAATACAACTGCTGCAGTTCTTCCTCTGGTTTTCATATTCTACTTCTAGAATAGATTTCATGCTTAGCCAATACTTGGTGCTCTCTGAGCTTGGATGGTTTTTTGCCAACGTTTCATTACCAACCTAGATAACATCATCAATGTTAGTAGGGAGTGAGATCTGCCCTCTCCATGTTGGTAGGAGTGGTCTTAGTTGTTTCTTGTTAATATATTTGCTTCTCTGAATCTACCATTTAAAACATGAAGACTTGTAAATACGATACAATCTTCAGAGCAAAATTTAAATTGTAGAGCTAGATTAAGAGTCATTGGGTAGCACAGGGTTTTAATTTTTTTCTTTTTATGCCTTTGGGTTAGTCTTGACTCTTTGCCACTACTTGGACAAATCCCTGCAATTTTCTTGGCAACCTTTTTGGAAACGGTTTGCCATTGACTCCTTCCTCTAAAGGCTGAGAAAGAGAGAGTGACTAGCCCAACATCGCTTAACCATCTAAGGTAGGATTTGAACTCACAGTCTCCTGGTTTCTAGCTTGATAGCTTAACCACTACACTGCATTGGCTCTCAGCATACCATTAGAGGTGATATTCTTGAAGCAAAGGGAGACAGGGCACTACAATAGCTCCTAAGGGCCACTGAGGATCAGCATCGTTTGTTTGAAGGCCTCTCTAAAAGTGAAGAACTGCAAGAGGACAAAGCAGAATGAAACTGCCCATCTTCAGTGAGCACCAGGCTAATAGAATATGCACATGGGTGACTTGGACAGTTTCCTCCACCATCGTGGGTGCGTAGAATATCTGCTGAAATAACAACTATTTCTAAATATTAGTTTGTGAATACTATTATGCATATTGGTGTCTTGCGCGTCCTCTGCACCGGTTGTATATTTGCTTGTTTTCTTTTGATGACAGCTCCCCTTTCCTATGACTCAATTTCAGAGCAAAATCTAGATTACCCAGGATGACTATTTCTCACAAATTGATTAGATCCCTTTTAAGCCTTTGGTGCTAGTAAATGATGAAAATCTGTTTTTTAAGTGATGGAATTCTCTTTCAGAGAGCTTGAAATAAAACTGTGATAGTCTTAGATTGGTAATTAGTTATTAAACATGTATGCTGCTGACTTTCAACAATTTTGGGCCCTCTAAGGCTTTTCCCTACTTTGTCTTCATTATTGATTAAACCCTGCCACTGTTTTCAAAATCTTCAAATATAAACCAGGGTTAAGACTCTTGACAAATTGAGTAACTAATGGATGGAGCTAGAAGAAGTTTGATCAGCGAAGGAAGTTTGGTGTGCAGGAAGTTTAGGCTAACAATTGAAGGTCTGAGTCCACAAGGAGAATCTTACCCAGTGAAAAGGACCAAATTTTCCCAGTATGACAGCAGGGGCAAAGGATCTTGCTGGATTTATGGAGCAGCCAGTATAATAAATCTGTTAAAGGAAGAAAAGGCATTAGTTTAGATTGGTGATGGTCTTCTGTCAGGAGACTAAAGTAATGTTTCCCAATCTGGGCAACTTCAAGACGCTTCAACTTCAGTTCCCAGAATTCATCAGCTTGCTTAACCATTGCTAAGAATTCTGGAAGCTGAAGTCCACATATCTCAAAGTTGCTCAACTTAAGAAACATTGACTTCAAGTATTCTATTCATGGAGGCTTTTACTTTGTCTTTCTCCTGTCCTGCATAATTTATTATTGCCTTCTTTGTGGAGATTCTTTGCCTCACTTAGATAAACATCACTGTCAGGATATTTCCCATTTCTTATTGCCCATTGCAACAACATTTGCATATAAGCTATCTACAGACATTGCCTTGAGTTTTCTCCTGTGGATATAAATTTGGAATGATCTTGATATTTGGCACCCAGCAGTACTTCCTTTCAGTACAACAGTGGAAGCTGTGTTGATCCCTATCAGAAATAGGGAATAGCTCTCTATATGGAAGGATCTCATATATGGGAGCAGAGGATTATTTGCCAAATCCAGTTTAAAGATAATACACTATGAGATTGAAGTTATTTATCTACAGTATATGAGAATCTAGACAGCAGGGTGGGCAGATACTATGAGACATCAGATCATAATCACCCACATTATGTGAGTGGTTTTGAAATTCTATTGAAAATATCAAAAGTATTTCTAAATTTGCATGTATACATATGAATTAGATCATGCCCTCACTTGGCCTGCTTATTAATGCTTTCCTTAATATTGCATTCATTACAATGTCACACATTTGTAAATATAATACGAAAGACAGAAATAAAATTATCATTCCAGCATAGGTGTTTATTGGGTTAGATACACATTCCAGCTTATGGTTTTCTCAAGAAATTGGTGGAAATTGAGGGGAAAAGACTGCTCTGCAAATAAATCCAAATACAGTTAACTACTGTTTGCAGAGTTTCATCTCTGCACTTTAATAACAATATTAAGACAGATCTATTCTGCATAGGGCTTCTGAATCAAGGATGTTGGTTACATTGATTTCTGAACTGAATTGTTTTGATACTAATTAAGGACGTCAGAAACACTCTGTGAGAAATTTCATTAGCTGTCTCAAGATATCTGTGGCTTCTCAAATTTGCTCAGTGTTTAGTTTTTACAAGTTTTTCTGTCACCAGAATCTGAACTGATCTAGAGTCTCTCAAAAGCATATGGCCTTCTACTTGGCCTCCTCAAAGTGAACCATTGCTTAAAAAACAAACAATTCAACTTTTCAATGTGACATTGAAATGTCACATGATAAAACCAAAATCAAACAAGTCAACACGAAGTAATCCCTCCCCCTATTCTCACAAAATCTTACCTAGTTCCTGCCCCTTTTCCTTCATCTTTCTTTAATAGGGAGATGTATTCTGCTGTGTTTCCTACAAGCGAATCTTTCTGCTTAATAACTAGTAAAGAATAAAATGAAGGGACTCACCCCGATAAGGTGAGCCATAGAGACAGCCAGGCCGATAGACAATGCTGCATTGTTTCCGTCTCTCCTGCGTTTATCATTTACAGAGAAGATGCACATAACCACAGAAAAGGTTAGGATGATTTCAATCACAAAGGCTTCACTTGCAAAAGTATCTTTGGAGACCTGCCAAAGTGTAAGAAAGGAGAGTTAAGGAAAAAAAACCCCACAGGCACAATAAAAACAACCTGTTACTGTGTCCTTGTAAACTTCCCATCAACACAACCTTGATGTTGTCTTCCCAAAGATATGTTACTAGGAAGTAAACTCCATTGCATCAGAGGAGGACCTGTCAATTCTCTTCCCCCTGCTTTGGCTGCAGGTTTTGTTATGTATTCTTTAGTAATTGTTGTAGAAGTAGCACATTTTTTTTCAGATGAAAACATTTCCCCAAGTGTGAGTGGCAGGCTACTGATTCAATTGTAGAAGGACATGGAGGGCTGTCCCTGAGAGCACCTCAGCAGTGGCAGACTCTCTTCCTTGCCACTGCATGGCCATCTCTATCTATAGACTCCCAAAGGCTTCTTTAAAACTCACAATGCCTCTGTTCCCTTCTGTTGTCCTGCAAGGTGATCTCAACTTCTAACACTCACAAGTGCCATACGCTGGTTTTACATATAAAGGTCCTATATAACAATTAGGCATAATAATTTGTGATTACCTTTCTTTTTTTATAAGGAACACATCTCACGGCCTAAATACAGGTCAACTCTAAATGCTCTCAACAAGACCAGCTTGATGCTTCTGTTGTGCAAAAATGCTTCAGAAAGGAATTTTGGAAAATTGGATCCTGCTAGACATTGCAGCCTCTTACCCTTTGGCTAATTCCTTAGCAGAGCACCCAGATAACTATACCATAGGACCTTTTGGCAAAGTTGGGGAGGGGGCTCTTAAATAATTGCCTGTTTGGTTTATGCTCATTCACTGACCCAATGCAATAAGTTGGGGCTCATGCACACAAGCTTCTTTCAGATGAATTGGCAAATAAAGACTTACATTATTGGCAAATAGTGTTGAGCGGATGTCTCCAGGTGTCACCGAATAGATGATTCCAGTACCAGCAAGGGCTCCCATCACCTGTAGGATCATATAAAATACGAAGCGGACGATGGAGATCTGGTTCCCCACAAAGTAGGCAAGGGTGACAGCTGGGTTGATATGCGCACCGCTGATAGGACCAAATATTTGAACCATGGTTGCGATGGTTAGTCCAAAAGCCAAAGAAATCTGGAGAACGTTAGGCTGTTCCAAAGGCCACTTGAAGGATGAGCCCATGGCAATGCAGAGAAAGATTGCAGTTCCTACAAATTCACATAGAATAGCCCAGGCAAATTTGGGGCTGAGAATCTCTGATCGTCTTTCAGTAGTAGTAGCCATGGCTGGTGCAGTAGACTCCAAGTGGGTGTTAACATGGAATTTGTAGGCACCACGAGCCAGGAGTAAATTTGCTGGGCCATGCTGCATGCATTTATAGAGAGAAAGGGATGGGTTTAACCAAGTATAGGTGGGGCCAAAGAGAAACCTGTCAGTCATCCAGAGGGTAATTTTGGAATCATGACTACTGTATTTCGAGGTTAAAACATTCCAAACAATTTCCATAGTTAATGAGAGCTCCAAAGATTGGGGGAAGAGGAGGCATTCTTCTCAAAGCATTAGCTTGTCTTTGAGAAGCCTTTTAGAATTATTTCAGAGCATTCATAACATCATAGAATTATAGGGCTGGAAGGGACTTTGGAGGTTTTGAAGCAAGTAAGAGGTTCATTGTCTTTCTTTGCATTCTCATTCTCTGAAAAGTGGGAGTTCCCATATTTTATTTGGTAACATGCAAGTAAATGCAACTGTATGCATTGAGATGGGGTGTACAAAGCTTTGTCTGCTATAGGACCAAGTTCTCATGTGTCCTTATCAATGGGGTGATCTTGGAGGGTCCTCCCATAGGTCCACGTGTCATCTCCAGTTCATTTCGGTTTCTTCCTGACATAGTTCAGGCTGTAGTAGAGAAAGCCCCTTGAGCATTAAGCTGAAGACCCTCATGATTACAGTTGAAAAGAGGGTTCAAAACATCCTTGTTTACTCAGGCCTTCTAATTGAATCCATCGTTTTCATAAGTATAGTTGTTTTATCCCCTTAATTATATGCTTTAAAATGCATCATGTAATTGCATTGATTGTTGTTTACATGTATTTCCGTGTTTTTTATTCACTTTCTGAAAGGTGCGCTGAGACATTAAGGAAGTGAGCCGTACAGGCATATTTTAAACAAACAAATACAATGTTGTACACAATTTGTAACTTGTGCTATACATTCACCAGCAGAAAATTGGGGATGAAAAGAAGAAGGTTTTTTTGGGTAGGGATTATTGTCAGACTAGGTTTTTCTACTCAGCATATGTTTCCTCTCTTTTCTGCTGATCTGAAGTTATCTTGCCTTCCACTGCTTTGGGCTATGTTGCGTTCTAGAGTCACAGATGCCATCAGATTAATACTGACTATTATGCTAATGGCAATCATATTTCCCTATGGGATGATGTCACAAAATCTATTCAGATTGTGGCCAGATTCTTTACTGGTTTCTAAGAATGAGCTATGTGTCTTTCATTTTCATAGTCTTCATTATTCAAACAGGATGGATAACGCATGTATGGGGCAGAAATGATTTTGAAACCTACTTGCATTTCTAAAACCCTATTTAAAGATTTTTGTTGTTCACAGACTTGAGGCACTGAATAGATCAAAAGGACCATTTAATACATTTCCTACCGAGCTGTACATAAGGTGAAAAATTCATTTTATCTTCTGGCCACCTGAAAGGAGGGACCTGAATAATGGAAAGATAAATAATGAAAAGGAATGGTATGGCAATGAAATGGTGGCAATTACAACAACAAATATTGTTTTTATTAGTTGTATTCATTTATAACATAAAATGTGAAAATACAAAAGCAAATAGTAGGGGACAACAGTAGAAAAGGGGAAAACAAAAAAGGTGTCAAGAAAGGGAGGGAAAGAAAACAAAAGGCATTGACTTCTGACTCTCTCTGTTGCAGTAAAATCAGACATTAAAATCAAATCTCAACTGTTTACATTTCTATAGTAGTATGCACTAACCATTTCTGTATCGGCAAATCAGTCTAATCAGTAAAACCCAGAATCATAATATCATTTTTTTCCCACCTCAAGCACAAAGTTCAGAAGCAGTTTCCAAGCAGAAACAAAAGTACTTATGTTCTTTCCTTTTATAAAACAGTGGCAATTACAACAAGTGATGATTTCAGATGTCTGAGATGACAAAAAGTATGAAGACTAGAATGTGTACTGGAGGATTTGGGGTATCTAACTCCTGCAGCTACAGAAAACATTTAAGGTCCATGACGTAGAGTTCTTTTTAAAAAAAAAAAAAAAAAACAAATAAAAATAAAAACTGGAATTAGAGCCGAAGTTTTTCTTGAAGTAGCTTGCAGAGCAAAAGCTGAAATTCCTTCTCGGGTGAAATAATTTGCTATCCATTTTCCTATCTAAAAATTCCACTGAAATGAATTATTCAGCCAGATTGTTCTCAGAAATGTTGTTACCTAGGATCAGCTGCCACCTCAGATCTCACTGGGGGCTTAAAATCAAGCCAGAAGAAGAGGTAGGATAGCTCAACTACCACATCTGCTATTACCAGTGGTCTTCCCAGTCTGTTGGTGCCTCTGAGTCAGAGGTGACTTCTGGCTTTGACAAGTTCCTGATGTTTTCTTGGCATGATTTTGGAAATGGTTTGCTGGTCTATGTCATTTCAGAATATATTCACCAATATCTCTTTTTCTTTCTTTTTTTAAATACTTGTTATTGCTGGGTTGCTCAGAACTTTGTGACTGAGTGTTTGATCAATGCAACAAGTGAGTGAATGAATGCAATATCTCTCTTTCCCCATCCCCTTGCCCCCATCTTTACATTTCTAAACATATTTATTCCAAAGTATTTCATTCATTCATTCATTCAATCAATCAATCATTCAATTTCTAGAGCTGCCTATCTCAGTCCAGTTACAATGGCACCTTGGTACTCAACTGCTTTGAAACGTGTCGAATTTAGTACTCAACGCGTTTGACGTGAAAATTTTGCTAGAACTTGTGTCAGTTGCTTATCATATTCCTTATGGGAAAAATTTGTTTGGTATTCGTTATTTTTGGAATTTGTTGTGCCTTCCAGAAGCAATTAATGATGAGTACCGAGATACCACTGTAACTCTTTTTATTTTGATACCTTTCTGAGCTGAAATCTCCATTTGATCCTTCAACCAATGTGGGGGGGAAAAAGCAGAGAGCGATGTTCTAATCCATATATCAGTTCAGAGTGTGTAGTTCAGGTAGATCAGACTTTGCCTTGATCAGATTGCCCATCAACCAAAAAGGCATCTGTCATCCAAATGGATGCAGATTTGCCTATTTCAGGGTTTTTTAAACTGTGTTCTGTAGAATCCTAGTGTTCTGCAAGAACTTGGTGAGGCTCTGTAAAACACTAAGGGAGGGAAAATAATTTATGCAAATATGGCCATTTTATATCACTAGAGCTTTGCCTTTTGATTAGGGGTTCCATGGGGTTTTTGTCAACTTGTTTGTGGCCTGAACAAGTTTTAAAACCCTTGCCCAAGAACATAAAACCAGTCCCTTTCTTAGCCATGTGATTTGTTTTATGTATTATTTTATTTAGAAAACCTTTACTCCACCTCACTCCACTCACATTCAGATTAATTAGATTAATTCATTAAAAGCAACCATGCAACTCCCCCCCCCCCCGAATCTATGGTAAAAAGACAGAACAAGATCATGAATAATCATGAGAGATATATTGAACCATACACAGAAAGGAAATCCTTGGCATTTGATGTTACACTGATGTGATATGATATGATTAGATGAAATGTAAGAATGCCCACAAATCACAAAGATTTCCCCTTTCTCCTGATAGCAAACTGACATGGCTGTTAGGAGAAGCCATTCAGATTGTCATATACAATGCACTGGGCAGAATAAATAACTTTTGAGGAACAGGAGGAAGTGTGGCATTCAAGTGAAGGGTCAGATAAAAGACATCTGAGTTCAGGGCAGAAATGTAATCTGAAGAAGCATCTCAGAATGGCTGTCCCTAGTTCTCATGAAGATAAAGGGAGGGAGAGGGAGGGAGCACATTTAGACTCACAAGATTGTGTTACTATAACCTTGTCATTAAAAGTAGTATTAACTTGTGTGTCTTTGGTTTCTAAATTTGATCTATATTGGAGGGCTGATACCCAATCTTGAATTAGGATAAATCATAGACAGCAATTGCTGTTTCAAGCATTGATACGATTGTGTTGATTCACATATGACATTGATTGGGTGGCAGCCTTCGGAATCGCTTAATACATGCCCACACTACGAACATATTTAGAGATTAATAAGATATGGGTGACAAATCCCTAATGTACAAGACTATGAACCTCATTTCTGGATTGTTATTGCTTTTTCTGCTCCTGCCTCAGATGGGAAATATTTGCTTCCTAAGCTGCAGATGAGTCTCTCTGTATTTATTTGGCCCTCCCATCCTGGGCAGAAGAGACATTCCAGGATGTCCCTTCACTCCTGCCGTTTTTCCTCTACCAATGGTAGGAATGGCCCTTCCTGGACTCTACCCATTGCATTACTGTGGCGTTGTCTGGAAAACAATGATGAATATGCAACTGAGTATTCCTAAAAGGTTTATACATATTGAATCTTTCATGCGGATATCTAGAAAACAGGCTCCCTCACAAATAGGTCATCTACTGTATGTAGTGTGAGGAAAAAGTAGGGAGGGGCAAACTAATCCCAATTCAATTTGAATTGTCAATAGAATTTTGATTGTTGAATCAACTTCCTCCACCAGCTCCCTTGGGTGATTTTGGCTTTGTTTTCAATCTTTTCATTATTTTTTTTCCCCGTAGGTTAATGGGACAGAATTTATTTTTGTTGGAACTACTGCCTTCTGCCATTTCATCAATGGACATCATCAAGTCTAATTTTCTGCATCTTTTCATCCCATCCTGTTTACACATCATTAGCATAGTCAACCACTTAGTGAGTTTGCTTAATGATCTACCTGATATTACAATGACTGAGTGAAGCTGGTGTGCATATGAAGAAATGTTCTACTAGATTAGACCAAAGGAGACTATCAATAATTATTCAAGCAGATCAATGGATACAGTTGGAGGCAAAAATTTAGTTCAGAATAGTATGCTTTGATGAATTCTTCAGCCAACAGAAATTGACAAAACCTCTCACACCCATTATTGATAAGTTGACAGGTCCAGAATAAGAAAATTGAAAATGGCAGGCCAGATAAGACTCCTTGGATGGATTGTTTGGATGTGTTGTTTTCTCCACATTTTTTTTAAAATAGTCCTGGTTAAATCACTTGGGGATTTGTTGAAAGATATACTCTAGCCAGAAATGCTAAACATGTACTGTACATATAATGATAGCTAGATTGACAGATAGACGATAGACAAATAATTTTATTAAAGAAATGAAAAAAGTTTGTCTGTATGCAACAAAACTTCTTCCTTGTCACTGTGTCCAAAAGCAAAATAAAACTAATTGCAATCAAACACATCAGCAATTTACTTCGGCAAATCCTATTATAAACTCAAGAGCAGAAGAAAGGACTGTCCAGTTATGTGTTACACTTGTCATAATTTTATACATATTTTGAAATACAGATTGTAGAATTTATTACCATCTATCATTCATCAGGGAAATCCTGCTTTATGACAGAATGTGAAATATTTGATAATATTAGTTTTTTTAATGACTTAGTTTTTTATATTGAAGAAAATTATAGAACTGTTAGGCATTATTGGATGTGGAGAAAAACTTTGATATGGTACAAACTGAGTTTTCGGTACAAGACATGAACAAAAATAATTTTCCTGCAGAATTTATTTCTTGAATAGATTGTTGTTATTCTAATTTATTCCTCATGAATAATAATCAATGGAATTATCTCAAAATGTGATGTGAACCACGTCCTTTGATATTTAATTTGGTCTTGGAATCTTTGGTATGTTTAAAACAACACATTCAGGGAATGCATGTGAGCAAAACTGAACATAAATTATTGTTACATGCAGATGACATTTTGGTCTTGTTTATAATGTTTGTCAATGATCTTTATTACATTCATAGAAATCCTGCAGCAACATGGTAAAACCTCTGTATAAACAATCGATTGCAATATGCACAATTTTATAACAATTGGTAAAAAAATATCCCTGTAGGCATTTGTAATGTAGGTAAATAAATAGGATTTATTTATTCAGGTAGTCCACAACTTACAACCACAATTAAGCTCAAAACTTACAACTTATGTTGCTAAATATGGATGTTGTTATGTTATGTTGCTAAATATGGATGTTGCCCCATTTTGCGACCTTTTTTGCCAAAGTTGTTAAGTGAATCGTGCAGCTGTTAAGCAAATCTGGCTTCCTCCATTGACTTAGCTTATCAGAAGCTGGCTGGGAAAGTTACAAATAGTGATCACATGATTCAGGGACAGCGCAACTGTCCCTAAGTACATGCCAGTTGCCAAGTGCCCGAATTTTGATCTTAAAACCATGGGGATGCTGCAAGTGTAAAAAGCAGTCATAAGTCACTTTTTTCAGTGTCGCTGTAACATCAAATGGTCATTAAACAAATGTTTGTAAGTCAAGGACTACCTGTAGTTAGTTACCTGTTAGGAAAATAACCCATACACTATAACCTAAGTGAATATTTAAAATTGTAGTATCTAGGGATTTGATAAGCAGTCCCAGAATATCCAACAAGGTTTGTTTATATGGAACTGGAAGAAGGGGGGGGGGAAGTCTCAAATTCAGGCTAAGGCCTCCTGATATTTTCCTGAGAGTTCCCATTATGAAGATGGCAAGTTGAACCTTCATAACTAAACTTCTCAGCTTAGTGGCAATAAATCTATGCTTGAGACGTCTTGATCAAGGCACCCCTTAACTGTTTTGCCCTAGGCCAGAGGTAGACAACCTTGGCTGGCTCAGGAATTTTGGGAGTTGAAGTCCACCAGTCATAAAAGAGCCAAGGTTGCGGACCCCTGCCCTAGGCTAACTATGTGAGGCTTAAAAGAACCATTGATTTATACAAGGCTCACAAAACCACTGAGCCAAGGGCTGGACAGCAGTTGGATAGCAGTGACTACAGCAAGATTTCCCACCACGGAAAGGGTACAAAAATGGGCTCTGCCTGTTTGGGGGAGGAGGCCAAGGAAGTGAAATTATGAAAGCAGCTCTGTACGGTCATGTTGCAAGTTCCATCCCTTGTGTAAGTATGCCATGATGTCACATATACATATGAAAGGGACAGAGCTTGAGGCACAATGAGGGATGCTGCTTTAATTATTTAAATTATTTAATTATTTTGACAAAAGCATCAGATCCTGCACTCTAATAATTTGTACAAGCCTGAATAATAAGATTTTATTATTTTGCTACTGTAAATAACTACAGAAATGCTTGTTGTACTGTGTCACACAGTAAAGTTTTTTCTTTCATTTTAATAATATTCCTTCCTTCATTCCTTCCTCTCTCCCTCCCTCCCTCCCTCCCTTCCTTCAGCTTTTTTTTACTATAGAAATTGTTTCTATGCTAAAAATATTCTTTTTTGTCCTCTGTCAAAACAACAACAACAAATAAAACAAAATCCAATCAAATTCTGATAAACACATCATCACCGTCAGAGGATACTGTAATGCACTTGCTATCTGCCCTTCTCCTCTAAAGTTATCTAAACTACTGTTTACCGTTTTTGTTGGTGTGGAAGAGTTTACCTCTTGAAAGCAGAACTGTGGCATTTGTGCAGCTAGCACTTCAACACAGCCACAGTAATTTGGAAGGTGGGAACCTTTATTTGTGTGCCACATTCCCCTTTGACTCCAGAGTGGCTTATGAGAACTATTACGAAGATAATAACAGAATACCAAAGGCTAGGTTCCCAGCATCTCTGTTTCTGACTGAAAAGCCCTGTCACCTTAATTAGAATTCTCTTGTAAAGCCATAATTTGTTTTAATTTAATTAAAATGGTGTGCTATTTTGATTTGCAAATCATTTTATCCCACCCCAAGAGATCAAAGCAAATTTCTTCCTCCTCCTTTTCCTTCTCTTCCTCCTGTATTTCAGCCCAGTTACTGATATTATTCAAAGTTTATGGTTTCAGTAAATTAGGCTGATGTGCCAAAGTGTGGACTCTCACTTTCTTCTTGGCCCATCACCAGTACAGGCCACTCACCCACTTCCTCAGTGCAGGAATAGCAATAGCACTTAGACTTATATACCACTTCACAGTGCTTTACAGCTCTGTCTAAGCAGTTTACAGATTGCCCCCAACAATCTGGGTCCTCACTTTACAGATCTCAGAAGGATGGAAGGCTGAGTCAACCCTGAGCTGGTGAGAATCGTACTGCTGGCAGTCGGCAGAATTAGCCTGCAATAATGCATTCTGACCACTGCGCCACCATGGTTCTTTTGAATTAATCTCCTCCTCCTCCTCCTCCTCCTCCTCCTCCTCCTCCTCCTCCTCCTCCCACTGCAAATGCACCCCATGCCTGTGTTTTCCAGCTTCAGTTCAAAATGTCCATTTACTGCTTAAGCCCTTCAGAGCAGGTGGTTTCCAATGCATTGTTCCACTCTAGTGGAAGTCAGTGCCTGTGTGTCCCTTCCCTTCCAGCAGCTGGTTGCTGCCCTAGCCACCAATTCATCTGGGGATGCCAGGCTGGTAGATCTCTGCCATGCTTTTTGGGCTTGGGTTCCCAGATGCTGGATGAAAAGGCCCATCATCCCTGACCTCCTTTCAGCATCTGTTAGTAATTATGGCAGTTGTATTCCAGCAACACATGGGACCCAGTATCAATTGAGAAGCGTCTCTCTCTCTCTCTCTCTCTCTCTCTCTCTCTCTCTCTCTCTCTCTCTCTCTCTCTCTCTCTCTCTCTCTCTCTCTCTCTCTCTCTCTCTTTAAGAAAAAGAACAAAGCAGCAATAGTAATGGTCAAATCTTCCAATTAGAGTTAAACCCAATCCTAACAGAGGTGTATATATGTGGGTGTGAAAGTAGTATTGTGGCGATTTAATGGAAGTCCACCCATTCTTACATGCATATAGTTGTCACAGTTTTTGTCACCTTGACACAAGCCCTGCCAGTGCCTTTGAGCGCCACCTAGTGATCAAACTAGGAACACATGGTCCATGCAGAGTGGATCCTCAAATCTGATGTCATCCCTCTGTCTGGGAAATGTGTTATACCAGTGGTTCTCAACCTGTGGGTCGGGACCCCATTTGGGGTCGATCGACCATTTCATGGGGGTCGCCAAGCAAGGCTGTCCCCCATTTTTTTTGTCCGCCATTTTTTTTGTCCGCCATTTTT
>NW_015387470.1:235297-251289 GCF_001527695.2 Protobothrops mucrosquamatus | reverse complement strand
ATTATTTTGGAGACCTGAGAATTCCCCCAAACTCTTTCTACAGTCTTAGTAAACCTGTTGTATCATGCAGTGATTTTTCCGCCCCCGCTTGGGAACAAGCATGTAATGTAGAAGATTTTATGTACCTATTTCTCATCTTAGGCTATGGAATGGAAACTAATGGACATTTTCACTTGCCTGTCTTACTATATATTTCACGGGTGTTCCTAGGAAGCTTTACCCGGAATTATAGATTTTTATTTATTTACTTGTTCCCCTTGGGCATTACAATTTGAGGACATTAATGTGTGCGTTTTCAAATCATTATTTACTTCTATTTTTTTCTACCCTCTGCCTCGGTGGCCCTGTCACTCCCAGTACACTTAACAATCCAGGATATAATATTGCACTAATATTTTCATAGCACAGCTGCAGCCTAAATCAATGGCAATAAAACAGGAGGGCAATAGAGAAACGAAAACTGGATTTAAGATCTCATAACAAGCGAACAAAGTTTTTAAAATGTAAAAACACAAAAAAAACAACAACCAGGGAGCTGTTTTAATACATTAAAAGACAAAGCACCGGTCTGTTTATTTATTTATTTTTAGGAAGAAAACCCATGAATTTAACCCTCCTTCTGTGTCCTTTCGTGAGTTCTCTCTCTCTCTCTCTTTTAAACTGCTGCAATCATCTGAGGGATTATGGAATGGATCCTGAAGTTGTTCTAAACTACGATTTAATCATAGCTTAGGCAAATGACCCACAATAGGTGGCATCACGGAATAAGACACATAAAAGCCAAGTCAGTGTATGGCTTTATATATTGGGTTAAAGCAAACTACCACAGCCTGAAAGACAGAGCAGAAAAATAGGCATTTGATCAGCATGGGAGAAAGTGAGTTGGAGTAAGATGATGTCATTGCCCAGACTGTTCCTGACATTAAGATTCAGAATAGAGTTGGAAGGGGCCTTGGAGGTCTTCTAGTCCAACCTCCTGCTCAAACAGGAGACCCTATACCATTCCAGACAAGTGATTGTCCAGTCTCTTCTTAAAAGCCACCAGTGATGGAGCATGCACAACTTCTGGAGGCAAGTAGTTCCACTGGCTAATTGTTCTGACTGTCAGGAAGTTTCTCCTTAGTTCTAGGTTGCTTCTCTCCTTGATTAGCTTCCATCTGTTACTTCTTGTCCTGCCTTCAGGTGCTTTGTATAATAGCTTGACCCCCTCTTCTTTGTGGCAACCCTCAAATATTGCAATACTGCTATCATTAAATTAATGCTTTTAAGTCAAGGACTGCATCTAATAAACAGTTGTAAATCGAGGATGACCACTAATAAACTGGGCACTTGGAAGCCTTAGAGGCAGGTCTAATGGATCATTCTGGTTTTCATTCTGGTCCCCTCTTATAATTTACCTGCTTAGCTTTTTCCTTCAAGACAGCAAGCTGCGAGGTGTTAAAACGACGGACTGAGCCAAGGATTTCCACAGTTTGGGCAAACGTCCTGCTTTCCATACAGCTCAGTTCCCGGGCAGACCAAAAGATGTTTGCTTCCGATAATGTTATAATCTCATCCGAAGAGGGTGCCATGACACCTTCACAGTCTGAAAATGAAACAACGTGGAGGCATGTTAAGATAAAGATAATCCTTGATGTACAGTCCCAAATTTCCACAGCTAAACGAATTGCTTACCCGACGTAGAATTAGATAGTTGGGCTGGACTTCTGGAGGCATAAAGAGATTCAAATTGAGCCAAGAGAAACTGCTTGGGTGAAGAGATGGGTTGGGATGCAATTTCCGAGACGAAGTCAGGAAACTTCAGGAGGGAATGAAAAAAATAAAACAATGAGGATTTTAAGTCACTCTTGCTTTGATCGAAGATAAATGGGAATTCTGCCGACATTAGAAACTCTAGGGCTGGATTAAGCTAAGAAATACCATCCAAGTTTACACATCGTGCTAATCCTAGGTGCTCCCACTTATCCACAATCGAGCTTCTCCATTCTTTTTAGCAGAGCATCGCGAATACCTTTTCCAGTAGGGCAGTCAAGTCATCCTTTGGCCATAACACAATAAAAGCTCGGTGGTCCTTAATTGTTTCAACCGTCCAGTTTCTTGGCGAGCTGGAAAAGCAAAGTTGGGATCTCAGTTGTAAAAAGAAAGGTCTGGATTTGCCAAGTTTTTTTAAAAAAAAAAAAAAATACCGGTAAGATTCACACGTTGGAAGAACAGGGGAAAGAAGAAATGTTTACAGTAAAGAGTTTTGGGCTAGAAAAAAAAAATGGGTTTCTTTGCACGTAGTGGCTTTTTTGGATAAAAAGGTAAACATTTCCCTTGTCCAGTCACATCCAACTCTAGGGCCTGGTGGTCATCTCCACTTCTTGGCCGAGAAAGCCAGCATTGTCGGAAGACAATTTCTACGGTCACTTTGCCAGCATGACTATACGTTGAGGCAGCGAAGTGGTACCTATTTATTTACTTGCATTTGCATGCTTTCGAACTGCTAGATGGGAAGGAGCTGGAGCAAGGAACGGGAACTCACCCCATCCTGCAGTGCTCGGGTCTCAAACCTGGGCTGTCAGCCTTCCAGCTGACAAGCTCAGTGTCTTTAACCGTCGTTAAGCCACCACGCTCTTCTTTGGCTGTTGTTACTCAATGGGAGCCTGCAAAGATCTTACCCAAGCGATTCGATCAGCCTCTGCTTAATTTCCATCTTCTGCTCGTAGCTGAGATGGGGGCACTGGCCGTATCGGTGG
This sequence comes from Protobothrops mucrosquamatus, assembly GCF_001527695.2. Lineage (NCBI taxonomy): Eukaryota > Metazoa > Chordata > Lepidosauria > Squamata > Viperidae > Protobothrops > Protobothrops mucrosquamatus. The sequence goes on along the minus strand of NW_015387470.1, from coordinate 248,551 downwards.
AGGATCACGGTCATCGCTTCTGGGGAGACCCCCTCGCAGATGAATGCGGGGGACAAATGGCAAAGGAGGTTGCCCAACACGTCCACGGTATATTCATCGGCCACCGAGTCTTCCTGAAATGAGCCACGTCAATTCAGCAACTGAATTAAGAGGCAGAGAAATTAGGGAGGGTCCCTCCAGAATCTCTTGCTCCACCCACTGTGCATCTCTGGGCTCTGCTCCAGGTTAGTAAAATGAGGACCCAGATTGAGGACAATATGGTGACTCTGTAAACCGCTTAGAGAAGGCTTTAAAACACTGTGAAGCGGTATATAAGTCTAAGTGCTATTGCTACTGCCATTGACTCAGCCTTCCGTCCTTCCGAGGTCAGTAAAATGAGGACCCAAATTGTTGACAGCAAGATGCTGACTCTGTAAACCGCTTAGAGAGGGCTGTAAAGCACTGTGAAGCAGTATATAAGTCTATGTACTATCGCTATTGCTATCTGAGCCGTGGTGGCGCAGTGGTTAGAATGCAGTATTGCAGGCTGACTCTGCCCACTGCCAGCAGTTCGATCCTGACCGGCTCAAGGTTGACTCAGCCTTCCATCCTTCCGAGGACGGTAAAACGAGGACCCAGATTGTTGGGGGAGGCAACAGGCTGACTCTGTAAACTGCTTAAAAAGGGCTGGAAAGCACTGTGAAGCGGTATATAAAGTTTAAGTGCTATTGCTATTGCTATCCGAATTTTGATCACGGGGACCGTGGGAATGCTGCAAAGGCGGTGAGTTTGAAAAACTGTCACAAGTCACATTGAACAGTCACTAAACGAACTGTTGTACATCAGCCTGAACGAGAAACAGACTTGGAGTTGAAACAATGGATGTTCTTACTAAGCAGTGCTGGATTTTCCGCAGAAGAGTTTTTTTCTTCTGCTCGCTCCAAATGAGATGATCGAGGTCCACCTTTCCCAAACTGATTAGAAAAGGGACACAGCGGGATCCCGTGACAGATTCCAGGAACTCAGCACTAAGAGAAAGTTTTCCAAAAGTCACCTTGTGAAAATGCAGAAATTCCACAGAAGGAGATTAATTTATTTCTCTCCTGTCTCTAACCTACACACCTCAGAGCAGCTGAATCAGAAACTTACCCTCCTTAACCGGGAGGGATTACGTCCAGCTGCTCATATTACTTTTTAAATAATGTTTTATTGAAAGGAAGAGATAGTGAGAGAGAACGACAGACAAAAAAACACACAAAAGCAAAAAGCAAAACAACAAAAAATAAATTGCAGGTAGTTATCCCTACTGAATTGAACTTACTCAGCACAAATCTCTTACACCGTGAACATTAAACAGGTAATGAAAATTATAGATCAAGTTGAAATATGATTCTATAGAAATAGGGCAACCATATGTAACAGCAAAATCCAAGAATGGTTTCCAGTTTAAAGGAGAACATTTCTCCATTTCTCCCCAAAAAGAGATCAAAGATCTTTTTCAATTAAAAAAAAAAACATATAGTGCAGATTCCTTGCAGCCTTTCGTCTAAGTTATATGGATAAATTTGAATGTGAAATTCACCCAGCTATTCATATTCGACAGAGCTTTGCTTCAACAAATTGAATCATGTCTCTGCCAAAGAATTAGTAAAATGGCCACTTAGCCTCAAACCCAATTAGTGATAATAATAATACTTTGAATGTTAGTGCGAACATTTTACAATCTCTACATTCCTTGAGTTTAAATCTCAATCCATCTCAAGGTATTTACCGAATCTGAAGTGTAACTTTCATTGTGCGTTTAGCTAGTGGTTATCTTACGATTACAATGAAATAATTCTTTGTCTTTCATAGGGTCCTTTCAAATCCTAATGCCAAATGTCATAATTGAAATCAGATTAAAGGGTTTTCATTATTTGGAGACATAGCAGCTATCAGAAATACTAAGTTGTTTTTTTTGGGAAAACCATGAAAGAAATGTCTGAATATTGGCTGGCATGCTATATGGCATTTACAATTGGCACTATAAAGATCTATAATTTTCATAATGTTTTTCCCCCTGGTGAGAGAAAAAAAGAAAAGGAAGGTAATTAAAAAGAATGGCTTACGGAAGCACAGCTAAGAGGTAGGGAGGGAGGGACGCTTCAGAAATTGTCCAGAATTTCCAAGCCAGACAATTGAGCTGCAAAAAGGATTTTTCCAAATGTGATTACGTAGAAACAAAACACATAAAGACTATAATCCTGAGTATTTTTTTCTATATATGCCAATGTAATATCAATAATTTTAATCCATTGTCAAGTCAATTTCACACTTAGTCAAGATGATCTCAAATTAATGCTGTCATTTGTCTGAAATGGTATAGGGTTTCCTGCCTGAGCAGGGGGTTGGGCTAGATGACCTCCAAGGTCCCTTCCTCCTCCTCCTCCTCCTCCTCCTCCTCCTCCTCCTTCTTCTTATTATTATTATGCACATTTGTGGTTAAAAAAAAACTTGACACATTCCCTGTAGAGTCCCTAAACACAATTTGCAAGCAATTTATACCTACAAAATAACACATTTTGGGTGTGTTACTTTCATAATGTGTGTTAAATACACACACACACAAAGATGTGTATGGAATTTAACATCTGTGCTTTTATGGATTTGCGTAGATAAAAGTGAGATTTTTTTCAAATTCAGAGAAGTGCCGAATTCAGGAAGCAATTGCTGTTTTTCTACTACACTATTTCCAAAAGGTGAAATCTCCTTAAAATGCAATTCTCCTTAAAGGTGTTCTCCTTCAAATGCAAATTGCAAGAATGTCTCTCCATTTCATTTGCCCTAGGTGAACCTCTGAAATCATGAAACAGATACTTAACAAACCTTCTGTTAGAAATAAAACAAATGTATTAGGATATGTTCATATTTGACCTGGAAGGGGGACAGCAAATGAAGCTGCTTTTCAAATATATGGAAAATGTTCAAAAAAGTGATTGCACTCAAATTCTCAATATGCCAGCAGGTCAGTCCTTTCAACAGCTGTTCATTACTGGGGGGGAAAGAGAAAAAAAAATACAAAGTAAGAATGTGTAAGATCCAATTTAATTCTTAAAAATGTTCCCTCTCATTCAAGTAGATTTGATCTCTGAAAAAGAAGGTTTTCTAAGGATCAAATTCCTCTCTTTCAATTCGTGTCTTTCCAAAGAGTTCTATTACAAGTCCTCTAATTTCCAGCCAGCATGGCCAATGGGTGAAGGAGCATGGGTGCTGTAGTAGCTGTAGGACCTCTGTCTGGAGATACAGAGAGAGAGAGAAGATGGGATAGATAGATAGATAGATAGATAGATAGATAGATAGATAGATAGATAGATAGATAGATAGATAGATAGATGGATGGATGGATGGATGGATGGATGGATGGATGGATGGATGGATGGATGATAGATAGATATAGATATAGAGATATAGATGGATGGATGGATGGATAGATAGATACAGATATATGTTGATAGATAGATAGATAGATAGATAGATAGATAGATAGATAGATAGATAGATAGATAGATAGATAGATAGATAGATAGATAGATAGATAGATAGATGTTGATGGATGGATGGATGGATGGATGGATAGATAGATAGTTGATAGATGGATAGATAGACAGATAGATAGATAGATAGATAGATAGATAGATAGATAGATAGATAGATAGATGTTGATAGATGGATGGATGGATGGATGGATGGATGGATGGATGGATAGATAGATAGATAGATAGATAGATAGATAGATAGATAGATAGATAGATAGATCAGTAGTTCTAGGCACACAGAGTTCAAACATTCAGCAATCCTTGTCTTGGACATTCAGGTAAAATGTGAATTCTTAAGAACATTTAGTCTCACAAAACTGGACGAAAATGTTTAGCATCCAAACTAACTGAAGACTCATGTTGAGGTCACCACTCAATAGTCCAACACTGCTGAGGGGTGACTTCAACGTGGACCCTACGTTCTCACTGTAATGCAAGGGTTAAAGCCTAATGGATGCTTCCTTACCTTAAGAGATCAGACAGGGAGGTCTTCCTTGACAACAATTCGTACAGAAACAAAGCCTGAAATGAAACAGAGAAGAGATCTCTGGGCTACGGCAATTTTTCTTTCACTTTGGCAACTTGAAGATAGGCGGACTTTAACTCCCAGAATCCCCCAGCCAGCCTATAACCACGCAATCAAAGCCCTGCCCTCTTTTACAAGTGATGCACATTGATTAAAAGGGGGCAAGCTTCCATTGCATGGTTGGCTGTGCCTTCTTGACTTTTCCGAGCCCTCTGGGGATACCTGTGACAATGGGGATTGGGAGAATATCCAGATTAAGGCCAAGGTGTGGGAGAATTGCCTCCTTCGGTCCTCCTATTGACCCAAAGCCTTGCCTTCTCTTCCACCTGCTGGTTGTCAAACCCAAGAGCGCCATCAACCAGTGGAACAGCTTACCCCCAGAAATCTTGGGCGCTCCATCACTGGAGATTTTTAAGAGGAGACTGGACATTCACCTGTCTGAGACGGTATAGGTTCTCCTGCTTGAGCAGGGGGCTGGACTAGAAGACCTGCAAGGTCCCTTCCAGCTCTATTCTGATTGATTGATTGATTGATTAAAATAATCAAGGAAAGAAGCAACCTGGAATTAAGGAAAAACTTCCTGACAGTGAGGACAATCAACCAGTGGAACATCTGTCCTTCAGAAATCGTGGACGCTCCATCACTGGAGACTTTTAAGAAGAGACTGGACATTCACCTGTCTGAAATGGTGTAGGTTCTCCTGCTTGAGTAGGGGGCTGGACTAGAAGACCTCCAAGGCCCCTTCCAGCTCTATTCTATTCTATCATGCGCCCGTCCACTTACTGCTCTGCCAGATTACCTGGCTGGTCCTCAGCTCTTTATTTTTCACCAGCGACGCATTGAGGCTGCCTGCTTTCCATAAGTCAAACAGGGAGACCTCGGTAAAAAAGGCACTAGGCAGATCAGGGAGGACCGACGAGAGCGGCGAAGATGCCAGGATCTGTAGAAAAAAAAGGGAAGCTTTTGAAAAGGTTCCTGGAATAGCATGCGTGAACAACCTTGGGAGACAGGAGGAAGAGACACAGGCTAGACTATGGTCAGATAAGAGGCAGCTGAGCCCTCAGAAGGAAAGGGACAGTGTAGACGTCTCAAAGAGACCCTCCCTTATTTTTTGGACTGTAAAGGTGGGGAGGGGTGAGATGACCTTTCAGACTAGACAAGGTCGATGTAAGCCCTTCAAAGTAGTTCAGACAGGAAGCACCACCCAGGAATGCTAGCTCTGCCTTTATTCTAAGGTTACATTGACAGAATCTCGCGGTACGTTAATCTTGTGGACCAATCAGTTGATGTAATGGTTTGTGTGAATGGGAGACAGGAGGAACAGCCACAGAATAAGCCAGTCTGTCACGAGTCTGGCTAATGAAACACTTCAAAGAACTTTCAGCCATGGTTTAACCTAAAAAAGCCTTTATTAGTGTAAAAGGAGTGTCAGCACGGCATGGAGAATGCCAAGATCTGAATTTCCCTTCCTTTGCACATAACATTCCAGGCATTTCCCCTCCCCTATTTTGGGGTCATGATTCACATCTTTCAATTAACCTGGAGGGCAAAGATTCACTTCCGTTCCCTTTCGGCGGGCTTTTCTCTCCTCTCTCTTTCTCCTCTGAATTAACTCTAAAAGTACCAGACAGTTCTGCCTATTTTGTCAAAGCAAGAATATTCAATATTAGCAGCGTTGACACAGTCAGCTAAGAGGCAGCCGAGCCCCCAGAAGGAAAGGGAAGTGGTAAACTGTCTCAGAAGGGACCCTCCCTCTTTAGTTTCTTGGACTTCATCCAAACCTTGGAATCCAGTAGAATTAGTTACGCCAAGAAGCTAGTCCTCTTGATAAGATTGTGTGAAATGAAGAAAATGGAGAGGAAATCTCTCTGGTTCTAAACCTACGACGTCTCCATCTCACTCGCAGGTTCCTCCACCGCACAGAAATACCAGCATTTACCTTCCGAAAGATTCCTTGTCTTTGAGCCGGGGTCAAATCCATTGCCCGCTGTGTCAAGACACTCTGGATGGCCTGAGAGAGTTCATTGGGGTTCATATTGTAGAAGGACAGGGTGTCAATGCCAGGCGCCAAAGCCCCCATTTGGCTAACATTGTGGAACAACAATGCCTGGCAAGAGAACATAAACCAGGATTTATGGCTGAAAGGATAGTGTGAACGTCGGCAATTGGCCTTATTCAATAAACGGTTCAGTAAACCACCATTGGCACACTACGTGGACTCAATGGGCAAACATGGCAAAGGGCTAGGAATTCATCTAACATTCCCCATCTCAAGGAATACCCCAAGCAAAAGGTTTTTGTTCTTAAAAGCGAAGCGATGCCTTTGAAAAACCAAACGTACCTTTTCATAAAGCAGGTATTTGCTGGCTAGAATGATGGTTTGGCTCTTGGCCCATCTGGAGACTTGGTTTAAAGTGGAGATGGCAGAATGCACGGCTCGGGGGGAGAGAGATTCCAGTTGGCTCGTGGCCAGCCCCACGACAGCATCTGAGAGGGCGCCGAGGATGTCATTCAAAGTCTGGTTTTGGACGGCAACGTTGAGAAGTTGGGACTTCAGCTGGAACCATTTCAAGAACACCAAGGATCATCACAGCGAAACACACAACTTCTGGAAAAGCTGCTGCCAAGAAGCTCAGACACATAGTTTTCACAGAACATAGAATCCTAGAGCTGGAAGGGACCCTGAAGGTCTTCCAGTCGAACCCCCTCCTCATGGCAGGAGCCTTATACCATACCGGTCAAATGCTTGTCCAATCTGTTTTTGAAAACCTCCATGATGGAGCGCCCATAACTTCTGGAGGCAAGCTATTCCATTGCTTAATTGTTCTCACTGTCTGAAAATTTATCCCTACTTCTAGGTTGGTTCTCTCTTTGACGAGCTTTCAACCATTAATTTTTGTCCTGCCCCAATCCCCTCTTCTATGTGACAGCCCCTCTAGAACTGAAAGACCGTTATCATGTCCTCCCTTCCCTTCTTTTTTAAAAAAATATATTTTATTGATTTCTTAACATAAACACCTTGATATTTGGTAAACAGCGTGTTGTCTGGGCTTATATTTACAAAGCAATAACTAAGAATCGGTTTCTATATTCCAAAGTCCACACAATAGCTTTGCTTGATTTTCTCTTCTTCCAATAATATTCTCTTTGCCAACCTTGAATTAATACAGTTCTTATTAGTTTGATAGGTAGCAATTAAATATGAAGATTTTTCTAAAATTTCTACCAATCATAATCACATCAATATCAAAATCCCTTCCCTTCAATAAGCTAGACCAGGGGTAGGCAACCTTGGCTCTTTTATGACTCATGGACTTCAACTCCCAGAATTCCTGAGCCAGCCACGCTGAGGGGAAAGGGAGAGGTTTCCAAGCTGAGCCAGGCTGGCTCAGGAATTCTGGGAGTTGAAGTCCACAAGTCATGAAGGGGCCATAGTTCCCCCATGCTGGCTCAGGAATTCTGGGAGTTGAAGTCCACGAGTCATAAAAGAGCCAAGGTTGCCTACCCCTGAGCCAAACATACCTAGCTCCCTGACCTGTTCATCCTATGATTTAGCTTCCAGACCCTGGATCATCTTTGTTGCTCTTCTCTGCACGCTTTTCAGCATCTCAACACCTTTTCCTAACATCATGACCAGAACTGGATGTAGTTTTCCAGTTGTGGTCTCGCTAGTGCAGTATAAAGTGCTATTATCACTTCCAGTGATCAAAATCAAGAGGTCACTGCAAAGCCCTCACCAGGGATGTTGTCCCAGTCTCTACCTACCTTCTGCACGTCGGCCTGGAAACTTCTCAACTGGTGACATTTCATCATCTGGTGAAGCAAGGCCCGAGCCATGGTGGAATCCATCTCTGCCAAATCATGGTAGAAACAAACCAGCAAACCCAGCCTGTGCGAGAAACAGAAGAGGTTGGTTGCCTGTCCTTTCTCTAGATGTTGTTTTCTTCTGGAGAAATGATGTTTGTTGTCTTGTCTTTTCTCCTATCTTCATTAAAGCCTATTTCAGGCAACTGAATTCCAGTCTGAGAAGAACTTCCTTGCGTCCTTCAAGAAGCCAGAGGCAACTCTCATACCATAGATGGTGTCCCTGTCTAGCCGGGTTGAGCAAACTGGACCCCAAATTGTTCCAAATTATCCTGAAACAAACTCAACATCCAAAATGACCAATTTGAATGTTTTCCCTCATGGAACGAATCAGTTAGACAACTTCACCAAACTTTGAAGAACTATGGAGTTGGAAGACTACCTAGGAGTTGGAAAGAGGACAAAAACCTTCTAGATCAGGGGTCTTCAAACTTGGCCCTTTTATGACTTGTGGACTTCAACTCCCAGAATTCCTCAGCCAGGCACGCTGGCTGAGGAATTCTGGGATTTGAAGTCCACAAGTCATAAAAGGGCCAAGTTTGAAGAGCTCTGTTCTAGATCAATCTTCTGCAGCGTGGAAGAAGATTCACTCAACCATCCACAAAAAAAGAGATTTTCTCCAACCTCTTCTTAACAATCTCCGTTAGACTACTCCACTACCCGCAACCTCCAGGGTTAGACTACTCCACTACTACTCAGCGCTTCAAAAATGCAACCCTCAGAAAAGAAAAAAGCTTGCCTGTACAAAGTGGATATGTTCCTCATATCGAAGCCAGATGTGTTGATTCTTTCCAGGAAAGCTTGGGCAAGATTGGGCGTGATATCGTACACCATATCCAGTTGCTTGGTTGCATTGTCATAGCTGACAAACAGCCACATCTAGGCAAGAAAGACAACTGAGACAGATGGGCCTCCTTGAGCCATAGACTAAAAAAAATCTTAAAATCTCATATGCTGATTTTACTGTACCTACAGGTTAAGCTTCGACTTACAACAAATTCATTTGATGACCGTAGTTGCTACAGCACTGAAAAAGTGAGTTACAGCTGATTGGTCCTCGCAGTTACAACCATCACAGCATGGTCACATGATCAAAATTCAGTTGCTCAGCAACCGGTATGTATTTATAGCACTTAGACTTACATACCATTTCACAGTGCTTTACAGCCCTCTCTAAATGATCTGCAGAGTCAGCCTCTTGCCCCCAACAATCTGGGTTCTCATTTTACCCACCTTGAAAGGATGGAAGGCTGAGTCAACTTTGAGTTGGTCAGGATTGAATTCCTGGCAGTGGGCAGAGTTAACCTGCAATACTGCATTCTAACCACTGCATCACCATGGCAATAGAATAGAGTAGAGTAGAGTAGAGTAGAGTAGAGTAGAGTAGAGTAGAGTATTGGAATAGAATAGAATAGAATAGAATAGAATAGAATATTGGAATAGAATAGAATAGAATAGAATAGAATAGAATAGAATAGAATAGAATAGAATTTGTGTCAAGCAAAGTCAATGGGCAAAGCCAGATTCGCTTCAGGTTAGACCTTCCATAATTTATCTTCATACTCAGACGTTCTTTTTACTTACTTCATACAGGTGAATTTTCTTGATTTCTTCAAGGGGAAGGTGAACCATATACCTCCCGAGAATCCACAGGTTTTCAGCGCTGACCCAAGACGTGGAATTGTCTGAAATTTGAAGGCCACAATATTAACAGCGTGCTTAGTTACCTCTAGGAACATCAGCAATATAAAAAGCTGATTACAACATTATTTTTGTTCTAGTGCCCTCTACTGAACGTCAACAAAACATCGCTAACTTCTTCAGAGCAAACTCTTGGGGACGTACAAGATATATTCATAGAGTTTTCTTGGCAATGGAAAGGAACTGATTGATGTCGTTTGGTTATTTTTGCTTTTCCAGTCGAGATTACCATTCTGAAATCTTGTGGTCTCATGTCCTCATAGTAACTGGGTCCTGTTTTCCTTAGCTTTTGCAGTGTCTGTCAGCTGGATGGGTGCTCCTTGCTGTACTTTTGTGTGAATGACCCACAAACACACCCAGAGACCCATGCAGGTGTGCACACACAGAGATAAATACTACATTTCACTTACCGCTGGCATTATGGAATGTTTGTAAGTTCTGCATCATCCACTTGTATATGGCCCTTTGAGTACTTGCGGTTAGTCTGTCGTACAGGTCTTTGAAGACTATTGACCTGAAAGACCGAAAGAATCAGATAGGATGCCTACATTTAACAAAAGTTAAAGCCCCTTACTGAAAAAGAGGTAAGATGGAACAGAATATCAGGTAGGCTCCGAAAAAGGTGTTGGGCGTTGGAAGATGATGTCCCCGGGCGTTCATGGACATCAAATCCCTGAGCCTTCCCTTTCATTGGGCAAATATTAATAACTTTTTCCCTTCGGCATAATAAACTGTGGAGAAAATGACTTACAGATTCCGGAAAGCCTCTTTCTGAAGATCTTGAGGGAAGCTTGCCACGTTGTGGGCTTGGAGATACGTGGCCGAAGAAGCTTGAAGGACCTGGCTTAAGATGTCCACACATTCAGCCGAACTGAGGAGCACAAAGCATTTTTCTAACGTAACAAGGACCAAGGTACGGTTCCCTCCAGGACTTTGGAAAAATTTCTTCCTTATTCCATGTAGGTCAATCAGGATATTTCCCAGTTCCTGGTGAAACAGGAGAAAGATCTAAGCCATGGAAAGGCAAATGAGAACTTCAACAGGGGTTGGACTGTAGTTCTGCAGGAATCTTAACGTTCATTAGAGAGAAAATGAATTATCGGTGGTTGGGAGGAGGAGGAGGAGGAGGAGGAGGAGGAGGAGGAGGAGAAAGGAGGGAAGGAGGAAAAACAGAAGAGGACAGGAAGTGATCAGACTACGGAATGTCCTATTTGAAAAAGGTTCAAAAAACTGGAATAGTTTAGAGGAAAGTTTATCAATCTTGGCAACTTTAAGATACATGGACTTCGACTCCCAGAATTCCCCAGACAGCACGGGCTGTTCGGTATGGTTGACTGGGGAATTCTGGGAGTTGAAGTCTAAATATCTTAACATTGTCAAGGTTGAGAAGAAACCTTAGTTTAAAGAAAGGCTGTGAGAATGCTCAGAAGCAACGGATGGAAACTCATCAAGGAGAGAAGCAACCTGGAACTAAGGAGAAACTTCCTGACAGTTAGAACAATTAACCAGTGGAACAACCTGCCTCCAGAAGCGGTGAATGCGCCAACACTGGAAGTTTTTAAGAAGAGCCTGGACAGCCATTTGTCTGAAATGGTATAGAGTTTCCTGCCTGAGCAGGGGGTTGGACTAGATGACCTCCAAGGTCTCTTCCAACTTTTTTATTATTATTATTATTATTATTATTATTATTATTATTATTATTATTATTATTATTATTATTATTATTATTATTATTATTATTATTAGAGTTGGGGTCTCTACACCACCTGATACCTTTGCCTTTCTTAAGAGAAAAAAATTATTGGAGGGCCCAGAATGAGACTCACAGTAACAATCCTTGTTCAGTTTTTGTCACACACAGTGACCCAACCAACCTTACCAAATACTTCTGGGTCCTTCCAAAGAGGTACTTCATGCCTGTTTGAAAATCCTCAGGGCTCATGTCCCGGAAGATTGAAAGGGACATTCTGGGGTTGTGGAAAAGATGCTCAAAATAATTGGAGATGGATTCCTGAAAAACAGGGCAGAAAGTTTTGCAAGTTCAAATATGGGAAGGTGAGACTCAAATCTCTTTTTTTATTATTTCCAATGCCAGGGGTCCTTCTGATGGTGCTTGCTAAGCAAATCCATCCTCTAGCCCAGAAAAGTCCATCCACTTGACATCCTTTGTCTTGCCCAGAGTGACCCACAGCTTCTCCCTTTCACCCCAAGTTTAAGCATGCCCCCCAAAATACTAAAACACAACCACATCTTGAATTACTGGATCTTAATGCTTTCGCTAAATTATATATGGAACATCTGAACATCTCAAGTCTATAAGAGACAAGAGCAGGGTAAACTCTGACATAACTAGTCAAGAAGGATGGGATATGTAACACACACACACCCAATTTTCCACTATTTTATTCCTGAAAAATCACCTTTCTACTTTAGCCCTTACAGGAATGAAAATATGAGGTCTTTACCACCTGTAAACTGCTGTAAGTAACTGCAAAGTTCTGAGCTTGGCAATGTGCCATGATTTTGTTGAAGAGATCTTTGGTCCAAATATTGTGGCTAAAAAAAGAAGAAGAAAAAGAAAATCCAGTAATTTATCCTAAACAGAATTGTATAGAAATGTGACGCTTGTTAACAATGCAGCAAAATCATTCACATTATTAGGAACAATTCTTTTTTTTTTTTTTTTTACATACTGGTAGTGTTTACACTGCATGAATCAGAACCTGTGGGTAACTTACGTTGTTTGTTACACAAACTGAGATCATTGGGCTGATGGAATAAACAATGGTTTGGTTGCCATAGTTTATTCCATCAGCCCAATCATCTCAGTTAATGTAACGAACAACAAGGTAAATTTCCCACAGGCTTGAATTCATGCAATTTAGGTTAAAACACCTTTAATTCATTTGTAGATGAGCACGTATTATGATTTGCACCAACAATTCAAATGCTGGCTGGAGTCGTTATTCCGCACAAAAGTTCCTTTAATACAGATGCCAGTTTTTGCATTTAGAAAGTAATTACATGATCTTATTTCAACGAAACTGGGATCCAATCCAGCTTTTATTCCTGCACCACCAGCTAAATCATTGAAAAACATATATCAGATGCTCACCTTTGGAAATGAAGAATGCTGAGGAGAGCTGAAAAAAGAGAAATATTTCAAAAGTTAATAAAATTAGATTTAAATGAGATTAAAAAAAAAAGACAAGGAAAATTAATACCAATTACCGTTTAAATACTGCCCAGTTATGATATCTTCCTAAAGAAAGAGAATTTTGTACAGTTGAACAAAGCAATGGTAAAAGATAGTTAGAAACGTTTATTTAATGTATCGCTTTTATTGTTTTAAAATTATTCTTTATTGTTTTATTCTTTTAGTGCACGGGTGTCAAACTCGCTGCGTCACATGACGTGTTGTGACGTATCGTGACTTTTTTTGCATTGCCAGAGTTGGGGGTGGGCACGACCTCCATATGATGCAGCTAGCCCACGGGCTGGCAGTTTGACACCCCTGCTTTAGTCTGTTAAAACTTTTTTTTTTTCTTTTGTGTAATTCGGTGCTGTCGTAAGCTTCTCTAGGAACTCCTTGTTTTGGAGGGCAATGTG
>NW_015387470.1:232350-235050 GCF_001527695.2 Protobothrops mucrosquamatus | reverse complement strand
AGAAGAAGAAGAAGAAGAAGAAGAAGAAGAAGAAGAAGAAGAAGAAGAAGAAGAAGAAGAAGAAGAAGAAGAAGAAGAAGAAGAAGAAGAAGAAGAAGAAGAAGAAGAAGAAGAAGAAGAAGAAGAAGAAGAAGAAGAAGAAGAAGAAGAAGAAGAAGAAGAAGAAGAAGAAGAAGAAGAAGAAGAAGGGTATTGTACAATACCCAAATGAGGCCAAAATTAACCCACAGTAACTTTGAGTTTCTCCTTGTTTTTCCTTTCCTGTGACCCAAATATTGTACCATTACTGTTCTAGCTAATCTATATGCAACTTCAATTCTTTTGCTCCCAAATTCTGAGATCTATTTTTGTGGTGTAGAAGCCTTTTATCTCACCTTGGTTACCATTGGGAGGGTTCTCGGATTCCACGGTGGGATTCACTAAGGCCACCAGGAGAAATACTCTCCAATCCAGGAGAAACATTTCTTGGGTCTTTTCCAGGAGCTGAGAAGCCAAATTCGAAAAGGAAAAAGGGGGTGTCACTAAATTGGGAGTCAGGGATCACAATGCACTGATTAGTAGACTCAAAGTAGGCTCCTGAATGCCCAAGACTATTTAGCACTGCCAAAGGTCTTCTGATGGACCTCAAGATGCCCTCTTTTGACCACAACGGTCTCCAGATGGACTTATTCCACCGCAGAGGCAGAACCATATCAAATCAGGAGAAGTAGTTCTCAACTTACGACCCCAATTGAGCCCAAAACTTCTGACACTAAGCGAGAGTTTTGCCCCATTTCACAGCCTTCCCCGCCACCGTTTTTAAGGATGTTCAGTTAGCAAAACAGTTGTTAAGTGAAATCTGGCTTCCCCGTTGACTTTGCTTGTCAGAAGGTCGCAAAAGGAGAAATCACATCACACACACCTCCCGGGACACCGCAATATGAGCTGGCGGGCTAAGTGTCCGAATTTTGATCACATGACCCTGGGGACGCTGCAACAGTCCTACGTGAGTGAGAACTACTCACAAGTCACTTTTTTCAGCGCCGTTGTAACGTCGGTCACTAAACGAACTACTGCTAAGTTGAGGACTATCTGCGGTAAGCTTCGTGGAGTTAAAAACCAGAGAGAAAACCGAGATGAACCCACTTAAAAAAAGAAACGACGGCCGCTAGGAAACCTGCCTACAGAGTGCAAGCCTTGCTTTGTTCACCTTGGTGCCCTCAGGGAACTCCTTCTCTGCCCATCATCCCTGCCACCAAAAGGTCCTGGGGATGGGCCTCGGTGGGGCTAAAGAATGTGGGAACGGAGCCGAGGATCACGTGAACCTTTTGTGCGATCCTGGGAACCAGCCTGTTTTTAGATCTTCTCCTGCCCGCGTTAGCAGCCCCCGGAGTTGCGTTCCCAAGTGGCTCCGTGGGGATTTCTCCAATACGACTCTGCTGTGTCTAAGTGTCCAGTTTCCCTAACAATGAGCTTAGTTGTGTGTTTGTGGCAGACTTTGCCTTATTCATTTGAGGAGAAGGTTTGAAATTACCAATCTTTCAAAGACAACCACGGGGGGGGGCATTTTTACTTAGAGGCAAAGCTTCGGATTTCAACCTCTGTATTTGCAAAAAAAGCTACTCACAGGTCGTTCATTTAATGGCTGAAGTTATAGCAGCAGTTATAGCAGAAGTGACTTTTCACACTTAACGTCTGTTGCAGCATCCCCATGGTCACGGGATCAAAATTCAGAGGCTCGGCAACTGGCATGTACCTGTGACTGTTGCACAATCCCGGGGTCATGTGATCACCATTTGCCACCTTCCGAGTTGGTCTCCAACTTTTCCCCAAAGTCAAAGTTTGTTTAACGACCGCATGATTCATTTAACAGCTGCAGTGATTCGCTCAAAAACTACGGCAGAAAGGTCATAAAATGGGATGCCACTCGTTTAATAACCCCCTGGCTTAGGATGTCAAGGTGAAGAGGCATCGTTGCTCACGTGAAAAACACAGCAACATTCGTGAAATCATAAAGTTAAATGGTGCCAGTGTTTCAGAGACCTGAAATCCTTTACGTCAGGGTTTCTCTACCTCAGCAGCTTCAAGATAGGTGGACTTCAACTCCCAGAATTCCCCAGCCAACATGGCATGATAGTTGAGGGGATTATATTTGGTTTCTGCAAACTTCTTGATGGCAAAAAAAAAAAAAAAGCAAATTTGTGGCAGAGAGAAAGACTCTTGAATAGGGAGTGCCCCAGGAAGGAAAACACCGTAGTAAAAATTCCTATTTCAAATAGCTGCTATTTTTTAATGATTTTCACACAAACCTAGTTCCGAGAAACCACAAATATGAGAGTACAGTGCATGAATCCATGTGATCCTTTATTTCTTAAGTATCTCCACGTGGAAAAAAAATTGGCTCGATTACTTATATTTTTTTTATGGGTACCTTCGGAAAACATTATTGCATTTTCCTAACACTGTTCCTTAATTTCCCTTCGTTACCCATAAGGGCTAGGAAGGAAAATGAATTGTGGAAATCTATGCCATCAACCCTTCCAAGACCGAGTGGCTGTGGTTGCCGGCGCCCCGGCATAGTCAGCTGATTCCATCGCTGTCTATAGGGGGCGAAACTTTGGCCCCCTCAGAGAGGGCACGCAACTTGGGTGTCCTCCTGGATCCACGGCTGACACTGGAAGACCATTTGTCGGCCGTGACCAGGGGGGCGTTTTATCAGGT
>NW_015387470.1:228706-230850 GCF_001527695.2 Protobothrops mucrosquamatus | reverse complement strand
CAAGACATGGCTTTTTCAGCAAGCGGGACTGACCTAGGGTGAATTTTAAATAGGGACAATTTTAATGATTTTAATAAGACACAGCTATAAATATTTGGTTTTTAATTGGCTTTTATAGGGGAAATGTTTTATATTGTTTTAACATGCTGTGAGCCGCCCTGAGTCCCATGGGGAGAAGGGCGGCATATAAGTTAAATAAGTTAAGTTAAGTTAAGTCTGCAAAATCTCTTTATCATTTAATATCCAATAGAAAAACAAACTTTTTTAAACTAAAGGGAAAGCAGAGGATTTGATTAATTTTGAACAGAACTCCATTGAAGGATCTGAGGCAAGGGGGAGGAACCACTTTTAGAGGACTGGAGGCTAAAACATATAAGGAATGGTTGCTGGAATTGGGTGTGTCTAGTCTAACGATGAGAAGGTGGAGGGGGGACAGGATAGCAGCGTTCCAATATCTCAGGGGCTGCCCCAAAGAAGAGGGAGTCAAGCTTTTCTCCAAAGCACCTGAAGGCAGGACAAGAAGCAACGGAGGGAAACTAATCAAAGAGAGAAGCAACCTAGAACTAAGGAGAAACTTCCTGACAGTTAGAACAATTAACCAATGGAACAACCTGCCTCCAGAAGTGGTGAATGCTCCAACCCTGGAAGTTTTTAAGAAGAGACTGGACAGCCATTTGTCTGAAATGGTATAGGGTTTCCTGCCTGAGCAGGGGGTTGGACTAGATGACCTCCAAGGTCCCTTCCAACATTATTATTATTATTATTATTATTATTATTATTATTATTATTATTATTATTATTATTATTATTATTATTATTTATTAGTATACTTTTTTTGGCAACTCCCTCAAAAACATCAAGCTGTATATCAGACAGATCAACATTCCAGGAATAAAACTGCCAACACCGAAGAAAGATTTTCTCCACTCTTGAAACATCCTTGAAATTATTCACCCCGCCACCCTAACCTAGAAAAGGACGGTCTCCTTCCATCAAATGTGAGGTGATGAATATTCATGTTTGACTCACCTGAAGTTTAGAGCGCTTCTCAGATCAAGAGTTTGCGGGAAGAATGGAAGAATGGGTGGCTGGCGAAAGGGCAGCTCTCCAGCGAGAAAGGCGATGATAGAAAGAGGGTGGTGGGGAGGGATCAAGAAAGAAAGAGGCTGAGCAGGGAGGAGGAGGAGGGGGGGGAGTAGAAAGGAGGAGGAGGAAAGACAAGGAGAAGAGAGATAGGAAGAAGAAGGGGAAGGGAGATAGAAGAGGAAAAAGAAGGGAACTAGGAGGAAGAGGAGAGAGGAAGGCGAAGGAGGAGGGAAAGTAGAGAGGAGGAGGATGAAAAACAAGGAGATAGGAAGAAGGGGAAAGAAGAGAGGAAAAGAGAGAAGGGAATTAGGAGGAGAGAGGAAGGAGGAGGAGGGGAAGTAGAAAGAAGGAGGATGAAAAACAAGGAGAAGAGAGATAGCAAGAAGGGGAAAGAAGAGAGGAAAAGGGAGAAGGGAACTAGGAGGAGGAGAGAGGAAGGAGAAGGAGGAGGGGAAGTAGAGAGAAGGAGGATGAAAAACAAGGAGAAGAGAGATAGGAAGAAGAAGGGGAAGGGAGATAGAAGAGAGGAAAAAGGAGAAGGGAACTAGGAGGAGGAGGAGAGAGGAAGGAGAAGGAAGAGTGGAAAAAGTAGAAAGGAGGAGAAGAGGAAGGAGGAGAGAGAAAAAGAAAAGAGAAGGAGGGGGAAGAAAAGACGGAGAAGTTTTGATAACCGGTATAATGGCATTAAAATGATATGTTCAGTACATAGCATTGATTTACAACATTATTGATTTCCTAATTGCAGAGGTGGCTGCCCACAGGGATTAAATAGCTCGCTTGGGATATTTGTGGCTTATT
Source organism: Protobothrops mucrosquamatus (assembly GCF_001527695.2). Taxonomy (NCBI): domain Eukaryota; kingdom Metazoa; phylum Chordata; class Lepidosauria; order Squamata; family Viperidae; genus Protobothrops; species Protobothrops mucrosquamatus. Next base: position 228,966 of record NW_015387470.1, on the reverse strand, counting down.
CTTGGTTTGCTTCCCGGCCTCATCCGAACGGCTAACCATCCCATAGCAGCAAAGGAAGAACGCTTTCAAAGCAGAATTGCTTTGCTTGTCTGAGGCTGGCTTGCTTCTGGCTTGTCCAGCCGAGGGTGACTTAGCTTAGGTTTCAAACCAAGTTAGCAATTCAGCCACCGAGGCTCTCCAGGCAAGGCAGAAAGATTGTCAACCTTGAGCTCCAGCGCCCCCTAGGGGGGAAGATTAGAGAACCAAGACTGCAAACGAGT
>NW_015387470.1:185489-227698 GCF_001527695.2 Protobothrops mucrosquamatus | reverse complement strand
TTTGCGTGTCCATCTGTCTGTCCATCTCCCCCCCTCTTCATCTCCAAATGTGTAACTGAGACCCCCCCCCCTTCAGCTAAAGGAAGCTTTTCTACAAGCACCACCTCGAAAAAAAAGTTTTATTAGCGTGATTAAAAACATGTGCTGAAGACCAACAGATCAAATCATTTCAGGAACACGGAAGAAAGAAAGAAAAAACAAAAACCAAAATAAAAAACAGTCTAGCCCGACTTTTGACCAGCCCAGATTTCACGTTGAGCGGATAAGACGGCGCTCGCTTTTTGCGTCCTTGAGGGGAAAAAAAAAACCCCCGGCTGGGCTGGAGTTATTTCTTGGCAACTACGCGACCGGTAGTCCTGAAACGGCTAGGTATAAAAATATTTCCATTTCAATCAGACACGTCCTGGGTTTTTAAGAAACCTTAAATGGGAGAGAACTCTGATCTTTTACAAAAGAAGTCCTTTTTTAAAAAAAAAAAGAAAGAAAGAAAGAAAAAAAGGAGGGAAGAAAGGAAGGAAGGAAAGGAGGGTGTTCCGAAGAAATTAGTATTTTTTTTTTTTCCATTTTCAGTTCAAGAAGTCCACGGAGATTAGACAACCACAAAAAAAACCCCTTCCTCCGCCGGGAAGGGATCATAAATTCAAAACGAAAACCACCCAAATCAACAAGAACCCAAACCCAGACGAAGAATCGAAACGTTTCCGTTTGCTGGTGGCTTCCGGCCGGACACCCCGGGACCCGATTCAGATGGGTCTGAGGATGAAGACCGCGTCGTCCAGGACGTAATAGTCGTTGTACATGTCGCCTTCACACAAGTAGGGTAGTCTGGTGAAGGCTTCGATGGCGAAGCCGGCTTTCTTGAGAACCTCCGGCAAGCTGTTCACCTGCTCCTCCCACGTCTGTCCTTTGATGTCCAAAATTTCGGAGGGTTTATCCCACTTGCCACCTACTGAGAGAAGAGAGGCTTTCGTTAGTTGCTGTTTACAAGAGGGAGGGTGGACGCTGCGAGCGGGATTAAAACAGAAACGGACATTGTGTGAGTCTGGGATTGCAAGGAAAGACACCAAGGCAGTGGTGGCGAACCTATGGCACGGGTGCCAGGGGCGGCACTCAGAGCCCTCTCTGTGGGCACGCGCGCCGTCGCCCCAGTCCTAGGCCTTCAGCTGGGTTTTATAAAACCTTTTCGCTTTAGGCCTCCGCCATGTGCAAAAAAAAAAAAAAAGGTTCAATCAATCAGTCAATTTCAACTTCTCGTGGGGAAAAAAAGATCTTGCAAAGTTGGAATTGATTGATTGAACTTTTTAGTCCCACCCAGTCTGCCGTGACCACCACAGCCATGCCCACCCAATGGGCCACACCCAGCCAATTAGCCACACCTAGCCAATGGGCCACACCCACCCGGCACCCGGCGATACATAAGTGGGTTTTGGGTTGCAGTTTGGGCACTCGGTCTCTAAAAGGTTCGCCATCACTGCACCAAGGGGTCCATCAGGCATGATTGCCGGGCGCAAATAACCAGGATCATGCGATAGGTTTAAAGCAGAAGTGATTTATCGTTGCAACCTACAGACAAGAAATGGGTCAACTAACGGTCAAAGCTTTCGTTAGTTGCCGTTTACAAGGTGGGTGGCGAACACAGACCGGAGACCGTGAGCAGAATTAAAACAGAAATGGGCACTGTATAACTATGGGATTGCAAGGAGAGACACCAAGGGGTCCATCGGAGACGATTGCCGGGTTCAAATAACCAGGATCATGCCACGGGTTCGAACCACAGGTAAATTATTGTCGCAATCTATACATGGGAATCTAATCGGCTAACAGCCAGCACTAAATTGGTGCTAGATAAAAGCTGACAGACTTCAAGAAGCAACGGATGGAAACTAATCAAGGAGAGAAGCAACCTGGAACTAAGGAGAAACTTCCTGACAGTGAGAACAATTAGCCAGTGGAACAACCTGCCTCCAGAAGCAGTGAATGCTCCAACACTGGAAGTTTTTAAGAAGAGCCTGGACAGCCATTTGTCCGAAATGGTATAGGGTTTCCTGCCTGAGCAGGGGGTTGGACTAGATGACCTCCAAAGTCCCTTCCAACTTTATTATTATTACATTATATTATTATTATTATTATTATTATTATTATTATGGATCATCGCACAGTCAGCCAGATGTTCAGACTGGATTTGGCATTTTGTCTACTTATCCTTACTCAGGACCTGGGATAGGCAGATGTGGATTATTACTATTATTATTATTATTATTATTATTATTATTATTATTATTATTATTATAAGAGGGGGCTGGACTTGGGTCTCTGGTGGCAACGCAATGACTCCAAATTGGTGGCACGTTTAACTCAGATTTCCAGCTTTGCCTGCTCTTCTCTTACAGTGATATAACCAGAACACCTTCCTTTCTGTATCCGAACTACATTTGGCTACAGGAAACCCTCGACTGATGACCACAACTGAGCCCAAAATTCCCACTGCAACAGTCATAAGTACGTGCCAGTTGCCGAGCCATCTGAATTCTGGGGGCGCTGCACCGATCGTGTGAAAAACGGTCGTTAAGTCAGGTGTTTTGAGTGTTGTTCTAACTTCGAACAGTCACTAAATGAACGGCTGTTAAGTCAAGGACTACCTGTATCTGGGAGATCTTACCATTTTCCACATAGGGATGAAAAGGCAAAACTAGTGCCAGGATGACTCGGCCTCTCGTCGGTTCCAGCACGCTCCTGATATCTTTTAAGACCGTCAGTGGCTGGTCGCAGCGATCCAGCAAGTTCAAGCAACTGATGACGTCATACTGGAATCCCGTATTCTGCCATTCATTGATGCCAAGCACCCTGCCAAGGGGGGGGGGGGGAGAGAGAGAAAGACACAGGGTTATACCTGGTGGAGTGTGGATTCTTCACTTCTCACTCAACCCGAAGAGGAAGCAAGAGAGTCACAACAACTCCGAATAGCTTTCTCCGTTGGCCTTGCTGGTGGGAAGGCCTGACGTTCAACGGGCTCGGAGAGAAGGCCACGGTCCTCCCTGATCAAATGGTTCTTCTTAGCTATTGGCCAGATTAAAGCTTAAATTGAAGACAGAAACAAGAGAAGCCGGCAAAGGAGCTCGGTTAGTGGGAGAAGAGACAGACCAGCCCAGATGTGGAGAGGGCCAGATGTGGAGGCTGTGATAGAGAGGGCCAGATGTGGAGGCCAGGGTGGAGAGGCCCAGATGTGGAGGCTGTGATAGAGAGGGCCAGATGTGGAGGCCAGGGTGGAGAGGCCCAGATGTGGAGGCTGTGACAGAGAGGGCCAGATGTGGAGGCCAGGGTGGAGAGGCCCAGATGTGGAGGCTGTGACAGAGAGGCTCAGATGTGGCAGCTGTGATGGAGAGGTCCAGATGTGGAGGCCTGGGTGGAAAGGCCCAGATATGGAGGCCACGGTGGAGAGGCCCAGATGTGGAGGCTGTGACAGAGAGGCTCAGGTGTGGAGGCCAGGGGGGAAAGCCCAGATGTGGAGGCTGTGACAGAGAGGCTCAGGTGTGGAGGCTATGACGGAGAGGCCCAGATGTGGAGGAAAGGCCCAGATGTGGAAGCCAGGGTGGACAGAGCAGTGCTTTTCAACCTCCGCAACTTTTAAGATATCTGGAGTTCAGCTCCTAGAATTACTCAGCCAGCAAGCCTAGAGTTGAAGCCCTAGAAATTTGGAAGGGGAGGTTTTTTTTTTAACTTTAACTGCAAAATCCTGCCTCTTTCTGTTTATTGCTTTGAGGGCTAGGTAGGGCAAGGAACAAGGGAACTGTCTCCTTGGATCCCCCCCCTTCATTTTCTTGAGAGTAGAACGAAGAATTGCTAAATATTTGTTTTGGAGTGACTCTGTTGAGTTGGGATCATTACCTGTATTTCTTCTTTTGAAGCTGCCAAATCATGGTCTCAGACAACTCGGTCACGTACGTTTCTTCAAAGTGGGGACTCATGACTTTGGTGACTTCACCATCTCCGGCTCCTAAATCGAGAAGCCGACGCGACTTCCAGTCTGGGTTGATTTTGAGCAGTCTCTGAAATTGTTCAGGTGAAAACACAAACATGGAACCTCTTTCCAGCAAGCTGAAAGGTCAAAGATGGGGAGAGGTGAGTTTATTTTGGAAGGGGGCAAACGGGAGGCTGGGGGACGCGAAGGGGACTTATCGTTACCCAGAAACTAGAACAGGCCTTCTCGAGACTTAAGACATTGATTCATCTCTAACAAAGTTACACACCTGGTCCTCGACTTACGACCGAAATTGAGCCCACAAGTATCCCCACGTTTATATCCAGGGCCGGTAAACTTTTCAAGCTTGGCTGGACACAGCGCCCAAAGGCCAAACGATAAATAAACAGACCTCCCCGTAAAAAAATGCCCATTTTCTTTCAGAAATTATTATTTTGTTGTTAATTCGAAGGGGCACAGGAGTCATCCAAACGTGTACAGGTACCCTTCAAGTTGCAACCATTCTCTAGTGACCGCTCAAAGTTACAACGGCCCTGAAAAAAAGTGACTTGAGGACCGACTTTCACACTTAACGACCGCCGGAACGTCCCCTTGGTCAAGGGATCAAAATTCCGTCTCTGGTTTAGGATGGGTGCAATGATCAAAATTCTCTCTCTTAGGATGGGCGCAGTGTCCTGGGGTCCTGCGATCCTCTTTTGCAACTTTCTGACCAGCAAAGTCAAAGGGGAACGCTTAGCCCTGTCGCTAACTGAACAAGGGCAGCGATCCGGTTAACAACGGTGGCCAGAAAGGCCGTAAAACGGAGCAAAGGTCACTTAATACCTGTCTGGCTTAGCAAGGGAAATTTGGGGCTAAAATTGTGGTCGTTAAGTCGAGGACTACCTGCAACGGAAGGCTTTTTCCCCATTGTTTTTGGAGGATGCCATTCCTAGCTAGTCTACTACCGGTAGTAACTGAATATATGCAAAATCGGATTGTTATTTTTTTAAAAAAAAATCAAACCCAAAGAGGCCAATATCTTACACTCACCCATTGATAGACGTCCTGGACATGAACAGGCTAAAAACGGAGGATACAAAGGAGTGATAAAGTTGAATGAATAACCAGCCAGATTTCTCAATACTATTGTTTAAAAAGATCCGCGTCCCTTGGTCCAGGTAACTCTGGATAAAGACAGGCTGAAGGGCTTCATACAACTGTTCCGTATTGCACAGATACCACTAGAAGGAGGAAGAGATAAGACTTGATTATTTCAGCTCTGCCAAACCAGAAGGAGCATCATCAGATGGAACATGGATCGCAATGCAAAGACCAAAGAGAGAGAAGACTCAGCGTTATTTTAGAAACACAGGATAATTTTTATCAACGGCTAGAAAATACGAGTGAGAGAGAAAGGAACGTGATATGTGACACTGAATATATAGTAGTAAGAAGACCACTGAGCGATTCATTAATGTATTGTTTATGATAATTCATTATTATTCATTGTTTTTTAAATACATGAACCCAGACAACATGCGGTTTGCTAAATATTAAGAATGTTATTTTAAAAAATCCTAACCCTAACCCCGACCCTAACCCTATTCCTAATCCTATAAAAGAGCATTTTTTGGCAGGCAGACGTCACTACTGCGACAACTGTAAATTCAAAATTTTGTAGCCGACAAAAGAGTTAAAGGGAGACTAGTATAGCTATTTCGAGCTAGCTGATGGCTAGCTGATGAGAGCTAAATAGCTCGAAATAGCTATACTAGTGTCCCTTTAACTCTTTGCCGGCTACAAAATTTTGAATATATAAAGAATCGCAATACAATGGCAAGCATAGGCTTTGCAGGCAGAAAAGCCCAGCATTTACCATCTACAAGAGTTTACCATCTACAGAGTTGGAGGAAACCCCTGAGCTGGTTGTGGTAGAGGAGTTGGTACCTTCCAGCGACTTGCTGCCTACGACTGACGAAACTGCTTGGATGAGCAGCGAAACTTCTACAAAAATGAGTCCAGATGCCATGAAACAACCTTCAGATATCTACAGTGGTGTTTCTCAGTCTTAGCCATATTTAAGAAGTGTGTGGACTTCAACTCCCAGAATTCCCCAGCCGTCCATCAAAAAGGGTCGGTGGGCAGAGAGCGGGGAACCCTATAGCTTAGGGATAAGGCACCCAGTTCCAATTCAATTCGGTTCTCAACATCTCAACCAGCCGTCAAAGATCAATGTTGAAAATCCAGCCAGCACTGACAATGGATTGATAGCCCCGGGGCGAGATAGGCGGCAAATAAATTTAACAAATGAATAAAAATAAATCATGTGTTCCTGTGTCTAAGATGTTGAGGTGAGCTGCTAGTCAAGAGTAGGCAAGAATACTAGGCTATAGGGACAAAGACTAAGGCCAGGCCAGGAAATCTCTTTTGAACTTTAGTTGATAATTTAATAGGCAAAAATGGCCATTGTCCTTACTATTGTTTAGGAATCTACTTCAAACAAGAGTTTGCAGCTTGCATTCACAGTGAAATCAGCCAGACCTGCATCAAGGTATACAATAAAGGTTTTGTCTGTTGATTAGATTATATAAGTAGTCCTCAACTTATAATAGTTCGTTTCGGGACTGTTCAAAGTTAGAACAGCACTGAAAAAACCGACTTACGACCATTTTTCACACTTGCGACTGGGTGTGGTCACGTGATCAAGCTTCAGACACTTGGCAACTGACTCACATTTATGACGGTTGCAGTGTCCCGGGGAGGGTCACGGGGAGTGTCCCGGGGAGGGTCACGTGATCTCCTTTTGCGACCTTCGGACAAGCAAATATTCCTGTTCCAAAAACCAGTGGGGACCGGGGACAGGATGCGTCTTAAAATTTGATTTATTATTTTGAATTCACATTAGGAATTACAGTCCCTTCGTGCGTTTCATTATCTTTTGGCTGTGGCCAAACCTAGAGTCAACAGCTGGCCCACAACTGATCACTCCTGATGGGATGTTCTCCCCCCCCCCTTCTGACCTAGATGGGGCTACCAGAATCAGGCTGTTTCAAGCAATCTTAAGAAAAACGTCAGCCGGGCCATTTTACGGCTCTTCCTGTTCTTGTCAGGAAATGTATTAATCTCTGACTGTAGGGCTTCCTGCTGTTCTAATTATCTTCTATAAAAGCTTGTAAGTCTTCTGTGCTTTTCTTGAAAAGGGTGGGAGGGATTGATTACCAGACAAGCTTTGCTTTATATAAAGGATCCCAGCCCTACAAAATTTAGCAGGGAAAGGCGGAATTGCCATCACCGGTTGAAAAAAGGCACAATGCAGGCAAACATCCAAAGTTTCAATCCCATTGTCTTCTAGGGCAGCGTTTTTTTTTGTTTTACTCCCCCCCCCCCCAGGTTTATAATGGAAGAAATTATAGCTTTCAATGATCACCTGGATAATTTGATGGAAGGGACAAGGCTGCGTAAGATGTTAATATTGTGATCGGGAGTCTGACACGCCAGCCTGACTCGGTGTGCAGGATGTCATTATTTTACAATAAATGAATTTAGAATGAACAGAAAAGCCTGAATATTAGGCACACAAAGAACTTGATATATAGGCAGTCCTCGGCTTATGATCACAACTGATTAGCCCAAAATTTCTATTGCCAAGCAAGACACTTGTTAAGTGAATTTTGCCACTTTTTATGACAATTCTTGTCACGGTTGTTAAGTGGATCACTGCAGTTAAGTTAGTAACATGGTTGTTAAATGAATCTGGCTCCCCCATTGACTTGAATCACTGCAGTTGTTAAGTAACGTGGTTATTACGTGAATCTACCTCCCCCATTGACTTTGCTTGTCAGAACGTCGCAAAAGGGGATCACACGACCCCGGGACGCTGCAACCGTCATTAAGTGTGAGTCAGTTGCCAAACGGCTGGATTTTGATCACGTGACCGACGGTCGTTAAGTGTGAAAAACAATGCTAAGTCACTGTTTTCGGTGCTATTGTAACTTCGAGCAGTCACTAAATAGACTGTTGTAAGTTGAGGACAGCAGTTGAAGCTTCACATTAGGTAAATATTTCCGCAGCTGGCAGGACTTGGTCGATCCTGTCAGGCCTGATTAAGACTTAGATGGAAGACCGCGAACATATCCCAAGGCTGTAGACTAGATTTAGAAGTAAAAATTCCAGGAAAAAAGAGAAAAGAATGGTGAATGACTATATATATTGTTGCCAATAAACCCTGCATGGATCTAGTTAAATCTTTCATTCTCCAGAGGGAACTCATTGTTTGATTATTTGGCTTTAGAACAGTGAAAACTTCACAATTCCTTTTTGGGATCAATCTGCACATTGCGGTAATACATATTAAATCCAAGTCGGTCATCAAAAAGTCTTTTAAGGATCCTTTCACTCCTTTGATGAATTAGCACAGGATTTCAAACATTGGCAACCAGAAGGCAAGTGGGAATATTGATTGAGCATGCAGTCAGACGTTCACGAGAAGCTTTTCCTGGTGAACTAACAAGGAAAACTTGTAGTTTGTTAACAATTTAACCTATTATGTATGGTACTTATTACAGCTATTTGCATACTGACCCAGTAAATTCTATTAAGTATAGTATGCCAGATAGAATCACAACCCCGAAGGATAACAACTCTAATTCAGTGAAACAAACTAAAGGTGGATTCCATTTTAGAAACCCATTTTACAAATCCATAATAGAACAGATGTCCTTTCTCAGCTCCCCCTTGCCTTTTGACCACCCAGGCCCCCTAATACCAAGATATGTCCGATAATATTTATATCTAACTCTACCTGGCACAAGTGGAATACCTATAAATCATGTTTCTTTTAAAGTTCCCGCTTTCTAGCAGATGTTGGCCCTGGTTCAAGATCTGAAAACATTTACACTTATTAAGTTACTACTAAGTGTCAGGCGTATAAATAATATATGTAAGATCGAAGCTGTCCAGATGTTTGCAGATACAGCTCCCATAATATTTGAATGTAGAATACTTACAGAGAAAAAAACAAGGAAGTAGAAAAAGATGGACCAGACCAGGGATACTGAATCAGAAAAAGACTTGTGGACTTCAACTCCCAGAATTCCCCAGTTGGAGTCCATAAGTCTTAAAGCTGCCAAGGCTGGACACCCTGATCTAACTAAAAGGAAAGAATTTTAGAGAGAAAAACAATGAAAAAGGCGAACAGGGTGATTATGAAGAATGTGTGAGAGAGAACAAGAAAACAACAGTACAAACATGGGTGAGTAGGAGGTATTAATGATGTATAGAAAGTAAAAGCACTGGCAGTCAAATACTACACTGGCTCAGAATGCTGGGAGTTGTAGTCCAGAGTACGCTAAGTTGGACAAACTGCTTTCAGAGGGAGGACAAAAAAGATCCCTGTGGACATTTTCACAAGTCAAGATCTTGCAAACTAAAATTTGGGGGAAATGCAAATTAATTTCCTTCTAATTTACACCATCCCCATTATCCATCCACAGCAGGGGCACCACTACTGCTCTGCACAAACAGGAAAAAATGAGGCTGTGCCAGGACGTGATCAAACCACAGGGGAATTTACATGGCAAAAAAAATAAAAAAAAAAATACTTCCAGTTCCTGAATTATTAGAGAATTGAAAAGCAGGGCTTTTTTTAAAGTCTTAGGGGACTTCACCAGCACTTGTCTTTCCTGCTCCAGACCCACAAAACTGGGATGAGGAGGGCTGAGAAAATGTCCCACATTGTCCTAGTTGCTTCTCACCCTTCGGTTGTGGAGCCTATAAAGATGTGTCATTCGATCTATTCTTTTCCAGTTCGGATTATGTGCTGCTATTGTTGCTCTCTGCACGCCCATTTCCCAGGCTCTGCTCTTAGTACTTTGGAGGGGAGAAAGGAGAGGACAGGTGGTGGGACTCCCAGGATCACCTGCCCTGTCCCATCCTGTCCTTGACCCTGGCAACTTTTCACCTTCCTGCCTTGTCTGTGGAGATTCTCCATCATCCAGGTCAGGGTTGTCCCAAAGGTGCTTTTTTCCCCAAAAGGCAACTAGACTTTCTTGGGGTTTTTTCCCTCCCCTTTGAAGCAGCTTCTTGGATGAGAAGTGAAACATTTTCAAAGAAAAAAACAAGTCCTGCCGCCTTTTGAAAAAGCACCTTTGGGACACCTTCCTACCTTGTACTCCAAGAAGGAAAGCAGAAGAAGAAATACCCCAACACAGATTATGCCCCTTCCTTTCCCCTCCCTCCCTTTCTCTTTCCTCCCTTCCTTTTCCCTTTCTCCTTCCTTCCTTCCTCCCTTCTCTCCCTCCCTCCCTTTCTCCTTCTTTCCTTCTTCCTCCCTCTTTCCCCTTCCTTCCTTCTCTCCCCTCCCTTCCTNGTAACATGGTTGTTAAATGAATCTGGCTCCCCCATTGACTTGAATCACTGCAGTTGTTAAGTAACGTGGTTATTACGTGAATCTACCTCCCCCATTGACTTTGCTTGTCAGAACGTCGCAAAAGGGGATCACACGACCCCGGGACGCTGCAACCGTCATTAAGTGTGAGTCAGTTGCCAAACGGCTGGATTTTGATCACATGACCGACGGTCGTTAAGTGTGAAAAACGATGCTAAGTCACTGTTTTCAGTGCTATTGTAACTTCGAGCAGTCACTAAATAGACTGTTGTAAGTTGAGGACAGCAGTTGAAGCTTCACATTAGGTAAATATTTCCGCAGCTGGCAGGACTTGGTCGATCCTGTCAGGCCTGATTAAGACTTAGATGGAAGACCGCGAACATATCCCAAGGCTGTAGACTAGATTTAGAAGTAAAAATTCCAGGAAAAAAGAGAAAAGAATGGTGAATGACTATATATATTGTTGCCAATAAACCCTGCATGGATCTAGTTAAATCTTTCATTCTCCAGAGGGAACTCATTGTTTGATTATTTGGCTTTAGAACAATGAAAACTTCACAATTCCTTTTTGGGATCAATCTGCACATTGCGGTAATACATATTAAATCCAAGTCGGTCATCAAAAAGTCTTTTAAGGATCCTTTCACTCCTTTGATGAATTAGCACAGGATTTCAAACATTGGCAACCAGAAGGCAAGTGGGAATATTGATTGAGCATGCAGTCAGACGTTCACGAGAAGCTTTTCCTGCTGAACTAACAAGGAAAACTTGTAGTTTGTTAACAATTTAACCTATTATGTATGGTACTTATTACAGCTATTTGCATACTGACCCAGTAAATTCTATTAAGTATAGTATGCCAGATAGAATCACAACCCCGAAGGATAACAACTCTAATTCAGTGAAACAAACTAAAGGTGGATTCCATTTTAGAAACCCATTTTACAAATCCATAATAGAACAGATGTCCTTTCTCGGCTCCCCCTTGCCTTTTGACCACCCAGGCCCCCTAATACCAAGATATTTAAGATAATATTTATATCTAACTCTACCTGGCACAAGTGGAATATCTATAAATCATGTTTCTTTTAAAGTTCCCGCTTTCTAGCAGATGTTGGCCCTGGTTCAAGATCTGAAAACATTTACACTTATTAAGTTACTACTAAGTGTCAGGCGTATAAATAATATATGTAAGATCGAAGCTGTCCAGATGTTTGCAGATACAGCTCCCATAATATTTGAATGTAGAATACTTACAGAGAAAAAAACAAGGAAGTAGAAAAAGATGGACCAGACCAGGGATACTGAATCAGAAAAAGACTTGTGGACTTCAACTCCCAGAATTCCCCAGTTGGAGTCCATAAGTCTTAAAGCTGCCAAGGTTGGACACCTGATCTAACTAAAAGGAAATAATTTTAGAGAGAAAAACAATGAAAAAGGCGAACAGGGTGATTATGAAGAATGTGTGAGAGAGAACAAGAAAACAACAGTACAAACATGGGCGAGTAGGAGGTATTAATGATGTACAGAAAGTAAAAGCACTGGCAGTCAAATACTACACTGGCTCAGAATGCTGGGAGTTGTAGTCCAGAGTACGCTAAGTTGGACAAACTACTTTCAGAGGAAGGACAAAAAAGATCCCTGTGGACATTTTCACAAGTCAAGATCTTGCAAACTAAAATTTGGGGGAAATGCAAATTAATTTCCTTCTAATTTACACCATCCCCATTATCCATCCACAGCAGGGGCACCACTACTGCTCTGCACAAACAGGAAAAAATGAGGCTGTGCCAGGACGTGATCAAACCACAGGGGAATTTACATGGCAAAAAAAATAAAAAAAAAAAATACTTCCAGTTCCTGAATTATTAGAGAATTGAAAAGCAGGGCTTTTTTTAAAGTCTTAAGGGACTTCACCAGCACTTGTCTTTCCTGCTCCAGACCCACAAAACTGGGATGAGGAGGGCTTCCCATATTGTCCTAGTTGCTTCTCACCCTTCGGTCGCGGAGCCTATAAAGATGTGTCATTCGATCTATTCTTTTCCAGTTCGGATTATGTGCTGCTATTGTTGCTCTCTGCACGCCCATTTCCCAGGCTCTGCTCTTAGTACTTTGGAGGGGAGAAAGGAGAGGACAGGTGGTGGGACTCCCAGGATCACCTGCCCTATCCCATCCTGTCCTTGACCCTGGCAACTTTTCACCTTCCTGCCTTGTCTGTGGAGATTCTCCATCATCCAGGTCAGGGTTGTCCCAAAGGTGCTTTTTTTCCAAAAGGCAACTGGACTTTCTTGGGGGTTTTTCCCCCCCTTTGAAGCAGCTTCTTGGATGAGAAGTGAAACATTTTCAAAGACAAAAACCTGCTGCCTTTTGAAAAAGCACCTTTGGGACACCTTCCTACCTTGTACTCCAAGAAGGAAAGCAGAAGAAGAAACACAGATTATGCCCCTTTCTTTCCCCTCCCTCCCTCCCTTTCTCTTTCCTCCCTTCCTTTTCCCTTTCTCCTTCTTTCCTTCCTTCCTCCCTTCTCTCCCTCCCTCCCTTTCTCTTTCCTCCCTTCCTTCTCCCTTTCTCCTTCTTTCCTTCTTCCTCCCTCTTTCCCCTTCCTTCCTTCTCTCCCTCCCTCCCTTTCTCTTTCCTCCCTTCCTTCTCCCTTCCTCCCTTCCTCCCTTCCTCCCTCTTTCCCCTTCCTTCCTTCTCTCCCTCCCTCCCTCCTTCCTTCTTCCTCCCTCTTTCCCTTTCCTTCCTTCTCTCCCTCCCTCCCTCCTTCCTTCTTCCTCCCTCTTTCCCCTTCCTTCCTTCCTTCCTTCGATTCATTTTCAAATCTCTGGCTCTGGGTCTTCCCTCTTAGACCTGGGGGGGGGGGACTTTGCTTGGGTGTCCAAGCAAAGGGGGGGAGGAGACAGCATCGGGGGGGCCAGACCCGGCTTGACAGCCCAGGTTGGGGGTGTCCCCCCTCGATGGGCAGCGCCAGGAACTCCTTGGGGAGGGAGGGGCCTTCGAGTCGCAAGGGGCCTCCCCCCACCCTCTCCTAATCCGTCCCAGAACCTTAGAAATTCACTATAAAATATAGCTGGAAGTCCTGAAGCCCCCCCTCCCCTCTTGGAGGGAGGGGGCATATGAAGACCACAAAGGGGAGGCGGCGGAGGGGGCGTCTGCCTTGGGTAGCCCCCCCAGAGGCTCTCTCCTCAGACCGACCCCCCCCCCGCTTTCCCTCGTGGGGGGGGAAGGGGGGAGGGGCGGCGGGGCCCCTACCTGCTGGTTCTCCTTGTCGCCCGGCGCCGCCTGCCCGGGGCCGCTCATCATGTTCGCGTAGAGAGAGCGGGATAAAGGGCTCCGGAGGTAGCGCGCGGGGCCAGACCACATCCTCCTCCTCAGCAGCCACAGCGAGACGGCGAGGCAGCCCAGCCAGGCCAGGCAGAGTCTCATGGGGGGGGCGGGGGGGAAGGGGGCCGCGCGGGAGACGGAAGAAAGGGGCGACCGATCACCCCCTCCCGCAACCACCGCCTCCTTGCTCCATGGCGGCGGCGGCGGAGGCGGCGGCGAAGGCGGCCAGAACCAGCGCGGAGCTCCCCATTTAGCGCCCTCGCCGGAGCGCAGCCGAGGCCGGAACCCGAGGCCCGCGGAAGGGGGGCCCGGCCGGACAGGATGGCCAGGGACACGCACGCGCCCGTCCGCCCGTTCGGTCGCTCTCTCTCTCTCTCTTTCTCGCGCACGCGCGCACGCGCAGACACGGCGCGCCTTCCGCCAAGCCGTCGGCGCGCGCGCCTGCGCACTCGCGCGCGCCCCTTCCGCCCGCTCCTCCAATCCAGGAGCGGCCCGAGCAGCGCCGCCCGTCGCACAATGCCCTTGCGCGGGGGCGCGCGTCGAGGGGGCGTGCCACCACCCCCTCGTGGCGCGCGCACGTCCGGACGCGTCCCCTTCCTTTCTTTCCCTCCCTCCTTCCCCCCGTTTTCACGCCCCCCCCGCTCGGACGTCCTGCGGGGTGGTCGTAAAGCGAAACACCCCTCCCCCCCCAGACGGGGAAGTCCCGTTGTTTAAAACGAGCCTTTCCAAAGCCTCGTTTCCGAAGGTAGACTTGACTTGCACGGGGAGGTTCCCTTTCACATGCCCCGGGACCTCAAATATTAAAAAAAAACAACACAAAACAATAATTCTCATGTTTTTCCAGCCTCTCTTTCCTCTTAACAAGCCCGTCCTTGTCACGCCAGGGAAGAAACCACCAAAATATATGCAACTAAGAGTTCATCAGATAGACTGCGCCTACAAGAGGAGGTTCCACCGGCAGAACCACAGTTTTAAATGAGATAAACGACTTGATCTTTCGCCGCCAAAACAGCCCACTTGGGCATCTGGTGGAAAAGACTTCTTCGTATTCAATAGAAAAAAATGGGAAAGAATATTTATTTTTTCCAAAAGAAAGTCGCCTCAAAGGAAGCCTCGCTGTGCTTGCATGGATGGGAACAGCTGTGATGGCTCGTAAGGAAGCTGAACTATTGTTACCTGTTTGAGAGACTTTTTTCCTAACTGTTCATTTTAGTGCTCCACGTTTAAAAATAAAAACCACTTTTACAGAACAATAACTTTAAGCACCTGGAAATTACTTGCAACCCGTAGCACACACACACACAAAATCTTTAGGCTCTGCAAGAAAAAAAAAAGCCTCTTATTTTAAATGGAAAAACTTAATGGACGATAGTGAGTTTCCGCGTCATTCCACAAGAAGCTGAAGAGAATGATATGGATTAAATTAAATTAAAAAACCTACAAAACATCGAACTTTTCCCTACTCTCCGTTGCAAACTCATTCAAAAATTTAACTGGGAAATGAGTTTATTTTTTAAAAAAGTTACCTACTGCTGAATTGGCATAACTCCTAACCGTAAAAGAGCTGGATAATTATGCCAAACAGGGATTGAGCCTGTATTATGAAAGCACAAACTCCAGGGCAATATATACTATTGATTAGGATCTGTCTTATTCTGCCAACATAGTTTTAGGATGATTTGTGTTGCAATAAATAAATAAAAGCCATTGGCATCAGCAACTGTTCTGGCAGATAACTGAGGGAAAAAAGCATTATAATGTTATTACATATGGCAAATTGTATCTTAGCCTTGTTCGCTCAGTTGAGCTGTACTGAAAAATGCTATAATTTATAACAATAATGTTTGGAGGAAGTGTTTTAAACAAATATGGGTGTTTCCAATTCTTAAGCAGTATTCCTCATTTTAAGCCTGTTCTGTTACCAGTTCTTCCAGTTTACCAAGCAAGCAGGAAAGAAGAACAGTGTTTATACAACTTACACTCCATCAAAAATATCACCTATAAAAGCCAGTTGCATTAAATTTCCTATAATATATCCAACAGCAGCAAGTAATTAAGAATTTAAAAATGCAATCCATTTAGAACCATTATACTGTAGGTTAATTCATAATAAAAGGCATTAAGGGTTTACTAGATTAAAAACTTTTAGGATAATGTATTAAAAGGAGAGGGAAAGCCACTGGCCTGGAACAGCCAAAGAATTTGATAGACCAGAACTAGTTCAACATAAGAAAAAAAAAGCTAAAGCCCAACTTAGTTTTTCTAAGAAATTCCTTCCTCTAATATTGTAATAAGAATGAAAAGAAAAAAAAAGAGTTGGCTTGCATATATACATTACAAGAATAAGTAACACGATAATCCATTGGGCAAAGGATGGTACAATTTATTCTGGCGTAATTCAGACTTCACCCTATCAAGCAAAATTTGTTTTCCGTTCATTACAAATACTATTGAAAAAGTAAAAATGGAAGACTTGTATAAAAAGAAATCCCAAATCCCATTTTAAAATAAGGCAGGAAAAAAAATCAAATACAAATACAGAAATCTGATGATATAAGTAAACACAACGATTATTGGCGTGGCATTTAAGAAACCCCAGGCCTATTTTCCCAACAGATATTTTTCCTATGACTCTGGAAACTCAATTTTAAGTTTGACAGCTTGAGAAAAAGTTTTGAGAAAGCAAGCTTTCCTTCTGCTTTTAAGCCTTTCCATCAGGTTTCTACAAAAACTTCTGCCATTCACGTCAATTTTTCCACCAGGTGCTGCTACAGTTCCCACTTGGCCACTACTGACAAAACTACATTGTGATGTGGCAAATCACCACTGCCCTTTGGAACATAAAACATATCAGTACTGCTCTCTCTATAAAGCAGCAGCTTCTATGATATTGTCAGGCTTAGTTTACCTAGTTATGCAGCCCTCCAGATTTCCTTGTCTGCTTCAAACAACCATTCATGGTGGAATGGTATTTAGATGCCCCATCCTGCGGTTATTTTCATTTCTCTCTCTCTCTCTCTCTCTCTCTCTGGCCTTAAAAGGAGGCATTTTATTTATCCCTTGAGTGTTAAGGTGGGATAAAAACTTAAAGAGTATGCATCCAGTTTACCTTCAAGGTTTCATTTGTCTCCATTTACCTGGTATATCAATGGAACTAAAAACAAGATTCCTACTTCACAATAAAAGTATGGTAAAGATTTAAAACTACAGATGATCACAAAATGGCACAGGCTGCATTTGATTGGCTGGTTCAGAGAGTTAGGAAAATCCAGTGTGCTTGCTTGCCCATTGACACCTGTCAATTAAACACCGTTCAGCAAGGCTCCCCATTTACAGTTCAGAGTATCGGCGTCAGATGAGTATTCTGGATGGAAAAGGGGGTCCAGGTCAGGATCTGTATCGCCGCAATGCAAAGAGGGACCAGACAGATCATGTAGAACATGGCATCTTGGAGGCCTAAGTAGAGACTAGGAGAAAACATTTTACAATTTTTCACCGGGATTATAGGACCAAGTATCACTTACAGCCTATCCTGTACTGATTTATTTTTCACTCTTCAGAATGATCTTACTGTCTTTTGCTTGCATTCAGAACTCTGCTTTCTAAGCCATTCAGAAATTGCACTATTGATTTTACATATCGATTACCCAGGCAACCCATCCCAAACAGTCCTCTTCCTAAGGGCAGTTCATCTTTTGCAGCAAAGCCAAAAATTTGTCACCTTCAACTCTAGTTGATCATTGCACGCAGAACTGCGATCCATTCCATCAAACAGGTGGTCTGATGTGAATCAAGAGTCATACTATGTGTGTAAAAAAAACCACACAGGTAGGCCTTGACTTAACAGTTCTTCACTTAGAGACCACTTGCATTTACAATGGCGCTGAAAAAAAGTGACTTATAAACAGCCCTTGCTCTTACGACTGTCACAGCATCGCCCGTAGTTGCGTGTTCAAAATTTGGATGCTTGGCAAGTGGCAAGCAGAGTCCCAGGGTCACGTGACCGCCATCCCAGACCGTTTCCAACAAGCAAAGTCAACAGGGGAAGCCAGATTCGCTTAATGACTGTGTGATTCCCTTAACAACTGCAGCAAAAAAAGGGTCGTAAAATTGGGTGTGACTAACTTCACAACCCCCTTGCTTTAGCAATGGAAATTCTGGTGCCAGCTGTGCTCATCAATTGACGACTTCCTGTAAAACTGAACTCTTTTAGGCAGATGCACGGGGTTGACTTTAATAATAACCGGCCACTTACGGTGAATCAGGATCGACGGCTTTACTATTCAGATCTGCATAGCCAAATTGATTTAGTACCGAAACCACAAGCATAGGAGCTAAGGACTGAGCTGGTTTTGTGAAGAGAGCATTGGTTCCAAAGACCATCGACGAGAGTGGAGATCTGAAATATGAAACAGGCCAGGGTTACCGGACATAATTATGTAAACAGTTTAGCCTTTAATATCCACGTGTTAAGTCAGAAAGGCAATGATACCCATTGCTTCATTTGAAAGGTGGGGGCACAGTACTCGCCTTCGTTTATGTTTCTTTAAATCTGCATCAACAATATCGGCCAATGGTAAATTAAACAAACTGAAGGATGCTTGAACGATCACCCTGACGAAACAAAATAATCTGGTGAATTAGCCTGCACAAGTCAAGTTTGTCCATTACCATCAAGTATATCTTTTGGGTCTCCCCCATTCTGGCAGCCTACAACTGCCGGCGGTATTTTTCAGCCCCTAAAAAAATTG
This sequence comes from Protobothrops mucrosquamatus, assembly GCF_001527695.2. NCBI lineage: Eukaryota > Metazoa > Chordata > Lepidosauria > Squamata > Viperidae > Protobothrops > Protobothrops mucrosquamatus. The sequence goes on along the minus strand of NW_015387470.1, from coordinate 209,280 downwards.
ATGATAAATATTTACTTACATGTTGACCGTGAGATAAATAGCCAGTAAGTAGTAATATTCTCGACCCAGAGCAAGCATGAGAATTGCAGCTATTCCTTCCAGGTAGAAAGAAAATAAGACAATCTTGTAATAACCAAATTTTACCAACAAGGGCTGACTGATGAGCACAAGGCACTGAAATACAACAGGAATAAAAAAAAGAGAGAGAACTATATTAAAATCGTAGTTGAATTGCATGTAGACTTTTTTTTTAAAAAAGTTAAAAATAGGGAAAGAAACCATACGTTGAAAGCAAACAGGCCAGTGGTGCTGTATCTGAAGGGGCAACTCTCAAATCCTATCGTCATGATGGAGTTTATCAAAGCAGAAAACAAAATTTCCACAAAAATGCTTTTTGGAAACTATTCCTTATATTTTGACACAGGCTGTGTTCAAAACAAGTATGTAGAATTATTTACTGGTGTACATATGCTATAGATGTGTACAAACCAGTCGCATTTTGTGCTGGGAACAAGTGAAAAAAACCTTCCATTAATTAAATCAGTACTCATCATGAATTGGTTCCAGGAGGTACGATGAATAACACACAAATTTTCCCCATAAGGAATAATGTGGTGAGTCACAAGGCAATCAACATCGACAAGTTCTAGTTTGTGGGTCGAATACCAAACAAATGATGAGTACTGGGACAAAATGTCCGCATCAAAATGTGTTGAGTACCAAATTTGACGTGTTTCAAAACAGTTAAGTACCAAGATACGCGGTATGCAAAAGTCAGGCAATTTTGGCTGAAATCAGCAGTGCCCAATCTTTGATCCCGGATCATATTTTTCTCCAAGATCTTCCCTAACTTTTTCCCAGCAAGAAGTATAACTTAAAATATGTTAGGACTCAAAACATTTTAAAAAAAATGAGGAAAAGAACACACAGTTTTCTGCTTACTTGTGGACAAATGAAACCTGCCCCGTACATAAGGCTTCTGATGGAGGAAGAAAGGACTCCGTTGGGGATGAGATTATCTGCAAAGATCATCATGAAATTGCTGCAGAAGGCTAAGTGGAAGACTTGGAAAAAGTTCATGAGGACAAAAAACAGGAAGTTTTTCTGAGTCAAGATCTGGCAGGTCAACGAGAACACCGAGGACCAAGAGAGAGGGGGGACCTTGGCGCTTTCTGGATCAGGCCCCTCCATCAGGGGTTCCCTTTGCTCGTACTGAGTCGTGCTGTAGAAGCCGGTGTAGGACATGCAAGCCGTCGCAATCACCGCTACCAGCACCGCGAAGGCCTGGAAGTAGGCAAAGCGCTCCATGTTGGCAGAGATCAAGCCACAGAACAGGATGCTGGTCGACCCAACCAAGCTGGCCACCTGGCTGTACTTAATCAGCTGGAGGCGGCTCTCGTGGCGGGTGGAGATTTCGGCGAAAAGGGCGCACTGCGCCAGCAAGACGAACGTGAGCAGGCCGTCGAAGGCGCACAAGGCCACAATCAGATGCAGCCCACAGAGCCAGTCGCCTTCCTCGTATTGTTTCCACGGAAACCACGGGAGAAGGAAGGCCAGGGCGTACAAGGGAGCACCGTACAAAATCGAAAATTGACGGCGGGAGCAGCAGGGGACTTGAGAGTTGTCCTGGAGGTACCCAAAGAGGGGGTCATTGACGGCATTCCAGATCATGAAAACCACCTAGGAGCAAACAGGGACCGGTCAGCTTTTCCCCAGCAAGCAAGACTGGACATTCACAAAATCCAAAGGATGCCCCATACAGGTAATCCTCGCCTTAACGACTCGTTCAGACTTCATTTATCTACTTTGTCATTTTGCATCTGATGATTTTAATTTTTTAAAAAAACGTTTTTAGGCTGTAAGCTGCTCAGAGTCGTTCGACACAAGACGGACAGCAAACACGTTTCATAATAAACCAGGGCTCTTCAAACTTGGCCCTTTTATGACTTGTGGACTTTAACTCCCAGGATTCCTCAGCCAGGCACGCGTGCCTGGCTGAGGAATTCTGGGAGTTGAAGTCCACAAGTCATAAAAGGGCCAAGTTTGAAGAGCCCTGTAATAAATTAACAAACTTACAACCTACCTGAAAAAGGGGACTTTTGATCTGAATCCAAAGTTCTGGTGATTGCCCCGTCCCCCCAGATGTGACTGCACTTTGTGCCCTTGGCAACACAGCTGCATTTATAAGCATTTGCAGTGTCCCGTGGTCACGTGAGTGTGTTTTCCAACAGTTTTGACGGAAACCAGCCCTTCTAGTTTTCAGCAAAAATGTGCCCATAGTGAACAATGAATTCACACTTACGACGGCAGCATTCATTTAAGGAACGCTGCAAAAAAGCTAGTAAGTTCGGGCGTGATGATGTGATGACCCACTTAATGACTGGCGTGACGTATAGCGGTAATTCCAGGCTACCTGGATACCAAAATCACTCTCAAACACCAGGTCTCCTGCTGAATTTCAAGCCAGCAGCAAAGCATTCGGGTTACAATGTCGGTTTTTTACTAATGACAACAATGTATGGCTGCTACCTTTGTACAATAGGTCTCATCACAAGCTGTTCCTTTTGGATGTAAAAACACAACCTACTTGGAAACAAAATGCAAATAACTACATGAATAGTAAGTGCTGTTACCTGCCCTTGATGGAATGCCGTTTCTGAGATCTTGTACTTGTTTAAAAAGAGTTTAACATAATAGAAATTGAAGATGCTGTTCATCATTCCGGCGCCTAATGTGGTCATCGAATAGGCAAGAGCATTAGGGTGAAGTCTTAAGAAAGTCTTCATTTTATTACTGTGATGTTATTCTTCTTCCCTGTGGAACAGAAATAATAATTGTTGGAAAAAATAGCTTGCAATTCTCACAGCACAGCTTTCTAATTTTTAAAAACCTATGTACAGCTGGAATCAGAGTTAAGAATGAACCTCGGTTTACAGCATAATCATAATTTTGTGAAATTTAGGACATTTTTGTGCAATATTTGATGGGACTTAACGAGACAATCCGTGGATGATTAAAACATAACGCAAACATGACATCAAAGTCTTAAACACCGCTGTATGTTTGCACTGGAACAAATCACAGAAGCGTTGCTCTTGGGAAACAACACAAAGGTTAATTAATATCATCAGACCATTTAAAAGAGCAGTTTTATGCTTTCGGATTTGGATCCACTGGTAAACTTTGATCCAACTCTTTCACTGATTTCACAAAGTATGCTATACAATATGTATACGGTATATTTAAAACACAAGGATCTGATCCTGTTAATCTGATGAGTTTAGGATGAAAAAATGTTTTGTATTATCTAATGCACTGTGCTGATTTTTTTAAAAGAAATTATTTTGCAACTATCAGCTGCACAGGGTGTTTCCCTTTCTCTGTGGGAAAGGAATTAAAAATTTTTTAGAAGGGCTGTACTATATATTAATTGTAATTTGGCAATGAATAAGTTCAGAAAGGATTTATTTATCATTTGCATGTATAATAATGAAGAAGAACAAGTGAGAGTAGGTTGGGAGTTTGGCCAATATACGTGAGGGTAGCAAATGAAAAGAACAAAAGATGGGCGACTTATGTACATTTGAATAATAAATAATATATAAAGGCTAGAATAAGACGGTGGGTGTTAATCCTATTTCATTATGTTTTAATATATGGCAGAAATTGAGCATGTTACAAATCAGAACTTTTCATCCTCAGCTAGCACATAGAAACATTTATTAAATTAGCTAAAAGGACGACAGTGTGCCCGAACAAAGGTAAATGCTGACAGAGAATATAAATCTTCTTTTAATTAGAATATAGTTCACATGACCCGCTAGAGGGCAACATTTTCTCACCTACATTTAACCATGACTAGCAAGGGAGCTTAGCAATTGGAAAAGATTTAACAACAGAAAATAAAGAGCATTGACCTTCATGGATCCGGAGGGAAAAAAAGGACCTCTCTTGCTTTCCAACTGAGATCATACAGAAGGAGCACAAAAGAGCCTGCCCCTCCCTTTCACCTACATTTAAAAAAATAATCAAATTTTAATAAACCAAAAATAAAAAAACTACAATTAAACAGAGCTACAAATTTTTAAAAACACATGTAAAAGGAGATATTTAATCCACCTACTTGTACAATATGTTACAAAAGCAAGCTAAAATCGGTTAATCGGAGAGAGGAGCACTGTCCCTTATTAATATTTATTTCAAAACAATCCCAAGATTGATGCAATTAATGCCTGGGGTAAGAATAAGAATGAATGGCATGTAACACAGAGAATAGGGGTTGCTGTCTGCCTGTAAGGCCCACCTCCCATCCCTGGTCCAATCCCACATCTTGGCTCATAGCACAATAAAATCTAGTTATATGGCACGTTTTCTTGCTCATATATTCTCATGGATATATTCTTAGTGCCTTGTCCAATCAATGCAAGATTTCTACAGGACCAACGCTTCACGTTTTCAAAAACAAATGCCCCTTTATTGCTGTAAAAGGGCACCAAACAGCCCCCTATTTAAAGAGTGGATAAGGAAGCAAGTTTGGGTCTTTGCATATAGCATAAAATAAATAATTCTCCCGTCTCCAAAATGCTAACACAAGACGATTGTGGTTTCTTGCTCTAACCAGCAAACAGGGACAACCCATGTTTTTAAAATATTGATTAGACTCCATCTGGAGATGTTTGTCATTGCTCATACACACTTTTAAAAGCCTTAAATATTTATGACTTGAAAAACTTGGGTGGACGACAGCCGATTTCAAAAGATATTGAAGCACCCTGTAATTTTTTCAGAACTCTTGGCCATTTTTAAAAATTACGAAGGGCCCCAAGAAAGCATTGGTTGGTATGGTTTATATCAATATTTACTATATTAAAAATTAAACTCGACGCGGCTGCTGCTACTACAGTTTCTGAGGATTGTTAGATGGGATTTTAATATAGTATGACTTTTCAACCTAGGCTGGCAAATGACTATGATTCCATAAAGCCCAGAGAGGGTCGTGGGGACACCCTGAGAAAGACTGATGGGGCAAATGAGAGTTTTAGCCAGAAAACCATTTCTGAGTGAAAAGTTCCTGGTGCTCTTCAGATATGCTGTGAAAAGGAAGCCACAGCAGAATGGCCAAAAAGCCAGAATCTGGTTATTAAAATAGCTATTATAGGTGTTTTTGACTTGCAGCCATTGATTTAGTGGATGCTCAATATTACAGAGCACTGAAATAAGCGATTTATGGTCATTTTTCACTCTTACAACCGTTGCAGCATCCCCTGGGTCATGTGATCAAAATTCAGACGTTTGGCAACTGCCTCATATTTATGACAGTTGCGGTATCCCTGGGATTGTGTGATCCCCTTTGGCGACCTCCTGACCAGCAAAGTCAATGGGGGAAGCCCGATTCACTTAACAACCGTCTTACTATCTTAACTGCAGTGGTTCACTTAACAACTGTGGCAGGAAAGGTCATAACATGGGGCAAAACCCACGTAAGAACTGTCTCGCTTAGCAAAGGAAATTTTGGGCTCTGTTGCGGGTCATAAACGGAGGAGCGCTGTGAAAGGTGGAATTCTGCATTTACCAGACCCTGCAGTGCCAGGCGGGATTCAGAACAGAAACGGAAGCGAGTTGGAAGGGACCTCAAAGGTCTTCTAGTCCACCCCTCTGCTCAAGCAGGAGACCTTTACAGAATGATAGAATAACAGAGGTGGGAGGGACCTCAGAGGTCTTGTAGTCCACCCCCCTGCTTAAGCAGGAGATCCTTACAGAATCATAGAATAAGAGAGGTGGAAGGGACCTCAGAGATCATCTAGTCCAACCCCCTGCTCAAGCAGGAGACCCTATTACCATTTCAGATAAAGGGTTGCCCAATATATCACAGTAATCATGGTCAGCAGGACCTTTTCCTTTTGTGCCCCCGTTTGCTGCCGTCCCCCTGCTTTATAACGGGGGGTCTAATTCCCGCCCCCCCCGGTCAGCCCACCTACTTCCTGCCCTCTCCCGTCACCATTCCCACGGCCGCCCTGCCCGTGTCCCCTCCGCAACTTCCTTCAAGGCGACCGGACCCGCCGAAGGCCCCGCCATGCGCTCCCCTTAGCAACCGCCCCCTCGCGACGCCTAGCAACGGCGCCCGCCCCCTCCCCGCCTCCAGGCGACGCCGCACTGACCCGCACTCCGGCCTCGGGCAGCGCAGAAAAAAGCTCGGAGGGCGGGTCTTGTTTTCGCCCCCCCTCTCCCCGCGGATCGGTTGCCATTGGCCCGCGCGGGAGCCCTAAGCTCGCCATTGGTCGGGCGCCCGGCGGAGGAGGCGCGCTACTGGCTGCTGCCGGCGTGGGTTCCTTGCTTTTGAATCGCGGCCGGCGTCCTTGCCACGTTGCCTCGCTCGCCCTCGTGGACACGCCCCCCGAGCCCTCCGGGAGGGGCGGGGCGCGGCGCTCGGGAGAGTCCGGAGGCGCTCGGAGGCGCTCGGGGGCGGCTTTAAAGGCGGCGCGCAGCCCGGCGCCCGCAGGGACGGTGAGTGGCGGCAGCGGCGGCGGCGGCGCGATGCTCACCGACAGTCTGGTGGAGGAGTTCGAGATCCGCGAGGATGAGCCGTGGTACGACCAGCAGGACCTGCAGCAAGGTGAGCCAGCCCCGCTGAGCCCGAGACTTCGGACTACACTCCCCATCATCCCCAGCCGGCGCAGCCCCGCCTTCTGGCCAGCGTTCTCTTTGGCTGGTGGGATGGGGGGGCGGACTCCAGAGCCTATTATCCTCCCCCTTCCCATCTCCTGTCCTCGCTGAGATCAAGGTCTGGACTACACTCCCCATTATCCCCAACCGACGCAGTCCCGTCTTTCAGACAGCGTTCTCTTTGGCTGCTGGTGGTGGGGGGGACTCCAGCGCCTATTATCCTCCGCCTTCCCATCCTCTCCTCGCTGAGTTCAAGCCCTGGACTACACTCACCATTATCCCCAACCTTCTAGCCAGCGTTCTCTTTGGCTGGGGGGGGGGGGGAACTCCAGCGCCTATCATCCTCCCTCTTTCCATCTCCTATCCTCGCTGAGATCAAGGCCCCATTATCCCCAACCGACGCAGTCCCATCTTCCAGCCAGCGTTCTCTTTGGCTGGTGGGGGGGGGACTCCAGTGCCTATTATCCTCCTACTTCTCTCCTCTCCTCTCCTGGACTCCAGTTCCTATTGTCCCCAACTAACCCAACCCCACCATCTGCTGGAGCGGAGGGTTTGGAACGCCAGTGCCTATTATCCTCCCCCTTCCCATTCAGACTACACTCCCTATTATCCCCAGCCAACGCAACTCTACCTTTTAGCCACCATCCTCTAGTCTTGGGGGGGGGGGAAAGAGGTGTAGGGTGGAACTCTATTATCCCTGTTATCCCGCATGGAAGGCTCCCCATCATCCCAGTGAGCTCCACCAGCCAAGGGACCCCACTCCCATCACTTCCTGGCTAATCCACAGGGGAGGGGCAGGGAGGGTGGGCGGGTGGGTGGGGTGGCTTCCAGCTGTAGAGAGTTCCCTGCCTTCCCTCTACTCCGGTCCCCATCCTCCCCAGCTGGGTGGGATTGGGAAGCTGCAGCATGCCGGGTTAGGGCTGGCAGAGGTGACCTCTTAACTGCCTCTTTAATGGGGGGGGGTGTTTCGCACCCGCTTCCACTCCTCCCTCCTTCCTTAGGAGATTGGCTTTGTCTAATTCTTCCTGCTCACCTGTGCTAGCATCCTCCCCTCCTTTCTGCTGAAAGGAATTCCATCATCCCCAGCAAGACCCTTCCTTCCTTCCTTCCTTCCTTCCTTCCTTCCTTCCTTCACCACTCTTCTCCCTTCTGCCCTTTCTTCCATCCATTAACCTTATCCGTTTTCTTCTCCCTTCTCCTTCCTTTCTTCTCTTCATCAGTCCCCTCCCTCCCTTTCTCCTTCCTTCCCCCTCCCTTTCTCCTTCCTTCCTTCCTTCCTTCCTTCCTTCCTTCCTTTACCACTCTTCTCCCTTCTGCCCTTCCTTCCATCCATTAACCTTATCCGTTTTCTTCTCCCTTCTCCTTCCTTTCTTCCCTTCATCAGTCCCCTCCCTCCCTTTCTCTTTCCTTCCCCCTCCCTTTCTCTCTCCTTCCTTCCTTCCTTCCTTCCTTCCTTCCTTCCTTCCTTCCTTCCTTCCTTCCACCCGCATCTGTCCTGCCCCGCTTTGTTCCTTCATCCCATCCCCTACTCTATTATTCCATTCATAATAACAGCCCACGGAGAATCAAATGGCACCTCTGCCTTATAAAAAGGCATTTCACCGTGGATAAAGGGGGAAAGGCGAATCCTGAAAGAGCTGACGGGAGTTGAAAGGAGAATGGCAGGGAGGGAGCCCAAAAGTGAGAGCGCTGGGAGGAGGACAATGAATAGAGGAGGGATAATAGCTGTGAAGCCTCTTTACGGGAGAAATGATGGATGGATGCTTGGTGGAAAAGGAGGAAGAAACGGGAAGGTAGGCTAGGGAAGAATAGAAAGCGCTTTAGGAAAAGAAGTGGGCTTTACAAAGAATAAATAACCTGGGCAGAAGACCTTAAACCTCAGCAACCTTAAAATGTGTAGACATCAAACTCCCAAAATTTTCCCAGCCAGTATGCTGGCTGAGGAATTCGAGAAGTAAAATTCCAACCCTCTAAAAAGTTGCTGAGGTTGAAAAACGCTGCCCTTGAAAATAGGTTCTTTGAAAGCTTAAGGAAAGACTTTTAAATGCAATTAAAGATAGCTAAGCCTGAGTCCTTGCCGTGTTTAATTTGGGAACTAAATCCATAATTCAACCAGAATACTAATCCTTGCTTGGGAGTAATAGAGCTAAACCCTACAAAAGACAGTTTCCAAAAGAAGGATAAGGCTTCTGGAAAGCCACAGATCAGTGGACGTTTAGCTCTATGGGATATTCCCACAATTTAGCACAGGTATGCAAAGAGAGCTTGCTTTGAGTTAGGGGCGGGTAGAGTATCCGATTTTAGGTTAAATGGCAAATAAGCAATGCAATAAATAAATAAAGATCTCTTATTACTGGATTTTCTTGGGTACTTTTTTTCCCTTGAAACATTTCTCATCCAAGAAGTTTCTTTAGTTCAGTTCTTCAACCATGACCTGGATGATTGAGAATCTCCATAGACATGTCTTATATTACTGTTTTTAAATTTACAATTAGGGTTATCTCATGTTCCATAGGATGGAGGGGGAGAATTTATTGTAGAATTTACAGCTTTTCAAACGATTGTGTTTGGGTGTGCCATAGTTACTCTGATGGTACATACAGTATAGAGGAGAGACAGGAATTGGGTGTGAAGTCCAGAGACTTCACAGATAAAGTTGTGGTGCAGATAAAGAAAGTACGGTAAGTGCTTTTTGTACAATACTGGTGACTCTGCTCCGTATTTAGTTCTGTTTAAGGACCAAAAACAAATTATATTTCGCCTTTCTGTATTATCCGATGTCTGTCTGCTTTTGGATGCTGGAAAAATATTGAAATATTATTGAAGGGAAATATTCTTACCTGTCCTTCAAAGGTGTATAGCTGATCTGAAAACATCTCTCCTTCACTTTTGACAACAGCCCGTCATTTAAAAGGCATAGCTTTAATTTGAGATAATACATTGTTCATGAAATGCTTTATATAAAGGACTTTCTTCAAATAGGGCTCAAACTTTTCCCTTTTCCTGGCTCTCTTGATTGATGATGCAACATCTGAGACATAGATTCATTTAATCCAAGGTTTTTATTCTCTAAATTGTTGCATGGCACTGGGTTTTTAAATTATGAGTCCCAGCCCTGATTTCTTGGCTTTGGATGCAATGAAAATGCAGCTGTTGTCACATCCTGCCGTTTCAAGTCAGTTTCAGGTCTGGAAAAGGCATATTTTCATATTTTTTAAAAAAACAAATTCACAATAATTGTGGGACTATTGTGTTGCTTAAGATGGCCAGTTAGAAATATTGCATGGGTTGCAACATCCAAATTGCATATTCAGCTAGAAGATTATATTATCTGACAGGTAGAAATTTATCAATAATCGTGCACACTGTTTCCTTCACAACACTTAACATTGCAAACCTGATTTCTTTTACTGTACGGTACTCTGAACTTTGGCCTAATTGTTCCAGACTGTTAATGCTGTTTAAGGTTGCACTCTGGCACTTATGATTAATTTTCCAAACCATCACCCTATAGTTATGGTTTCCAAGCTATTGCAAACCACTGCCAAACGGTTTATTTCTGATTGAAGCATCCTCCTGGTCACATGATTGAAATTCAGACGTTGGCAACTGGCTCGTACTGTATTTATGACGGTTTGCAGGGTCCCAGGGTCACGTGATCTCCTTTTGCGACCTTCTGACAAGCAAAAACCACGGGGAAGCCACAGTTTCATTTAACAACCGTGTTACTAATTGAGCAACTGCAGCGAGTCACTTCACAATTGTGGCAAGCGAGGTCGTAAAATCGGGCCACTGAACACATTTGAAATCTACCTGTCCTTACTCGGATCGTTTGATGCAAGAAAACGATGCCTTGCAGCTTGTAGACTTTGATTGTTGCTGGGTAGAGACAGTAGAATATAATAGCGTGGAAGTTATAGATACGCAAGTAATGAACTTTGAACTATTAAGCCTGGACTAACGTCACCATCTGTATTCCTGACAATTCTGCCGATTGTTGGAAAAGATTACACCAAATTCTAGACGGAAGGTTTTGCAAAAAAGCGTCAAGGATAGTTTCACAGTACTTCTGAGATCAAGAAACATAGCTTGTAGTCACCAGAAGAAGAGAAATTGTCCTAGGCAGAAGCAGTTTGGGGTCTCCGAACATTTTAGGAAGCCCAAACTTAATTCCTAGCATTTTTTACACTGATCAGTGTAATTGTCAAAGCAAAAACATCCGATGTTAGCAGCGGAACCATGACAGAAATAGAGAAATTACAATGGATCGGTACATTTTAAGGTTTGATGTCCCTTATGTTTGATTTCCAGTCAACATGTATTTTTTTTTCTATTTCAAATTGTCAAAAGTTGTAGCAGTTTTTGTAGCACCAGTGAGCTTTTTTCTAAAACATCTTAACTTCAAATGCAAAAGTTTTAACCCAAACAGAGCAAATGGAGAGCTTAAAATTAAGCACAAAGGATGTGTACAGGTGTTACAGACGTTCTGCGGTGTGTTTAGTTTCTCCAAGAGATTGTCATTCTGTTGTACTATTTGTCAACATGACAACCTTTTGAATGAATTTCACCACAGGTCAAGTGAAATAAGCTCTTCTGTATGCTACACAGTTAATGGGAAAGGTTTTAAGCTCCTTACGTCTTAGATACTTAGCACCCTTTTTGCAATCTGCCAGTTCTTTGCATGATGAAACTTGTACCAACTTAATACCAGCAAAGTTGGCCTGTTTAAAAATAACTTGCATTCTCTGGGACCAAGCCAGCATTAACACCAAACATTGAGGCAAGGAACAAAAGCAGTGTTTTGAAACCGTGCGTTTTAAGGGCCATGCAGTAAAATGTGATCTTGTTCGTTTCCTTCCTTTGTGGCTGTTAATTCGTTGTAGTTTGGTTAATTGAATACAAAAGAAATGGGTAAAAAATAGATGCATCTGTTTTCAAAATCTTCCCTGAAAAGGACTTCACTAACTCTGCACCTTTTAACATTTCATTGAGGCGCTGAAGGGCAAAGTAAGAAGCATAGATTAAGCTTTAGATAATAAAGCAATTTTGGTTTCTAAAGATTCTAAAGTGGGCCATTAATCTCCATGAATGAAGCAAACCTTTATATGCTACTTGATTATTTTTAATGCCTGTACAGGGCATTAAAACAAGGTGGTGCATTAAATAAAGTTATACCCACAATTTGTTTATAGATCTTCATCTGGCTGCTGAACTGGGGAAGACCCTTTTGGACCGAAACACGGAATTAGAATCCTCTCTGCAACAGATGTACTCCACCAACCAGGAGCAACTGCAGGAAATAGAGGTGACTACAATATTGAATTATATACCCCTTCAGCCTTCCTTTTTTTCTGCTCTGATGTAGAGGTTTGGAGAGGCAGGCCAACGAACCACGTTTTGCACCAAGATTCTTAAAGTGGAGAACATCAGGAGCTGAGTCAACACGTTGCATTTGAGTTACCGTGTGGTTTACTTTCAGCTTGGGGTGTTGACTGAAAGCCGTGTAGGTTGTTGAAAAAGCTGTAGATTTTAATGCCTTGTTTCCATCACCTCTTTGGCAATTGAAACTTTTCTTGCTAATAAAACAACACCACATACTAATGACACAGACTGAAGGGTAGTGATGTTTTCAGCAGGAGAAACAAATAGAAATTCATAGTTTGGTACTAAAACGCCCCCGCAGTCAAGCAGCTTTAAAACAGAACGATTAACATTCTTACCTCAGCGGATTTCAGCTCAAGCTTCTTTCGAAGCTGTTTTTAACCAGTTGGAAAAGAAGGATTTGGGGAATTAAGAGGAATCCTGCTAAGTATTTCAAATAGCTTTCAATCAAGCGAGAATATTTGGAGAAGGTAAGAGAGAGTGTCCCTGAATAACTCATTTTTCCAAGAGTTGAGGCAATACTTTAGCGATAACCAACGGCGTGATGATATATTTATCACATAAATGAGATAAATATCTTTATGATTTACAAACATTTCTTTAAGATCACATCTTGGGATACATCAGCAGTTATTGGGGAAATAAACACTAGAATTGTTTTGGAAAGCGAACACTAGAAATGCTGTCCAAATATTGTTGACTGCCGCTCATATTAATTGGGTCATCTACGATTGAATTTAGCAATGACTATACATTGTCCAGTCTGGGCTTAAGAAGCAACTGGTGTGTCCCAAGGATCTTTGACCAGCAAGTTCAAACCATCTCATTTCTAAAAAGATTTACATGCAGTGGAAAAGGGGAGAAGGAAACAGTCGGGGCGAACACCTCCAAACCTCCTTGATGATGGATTCGTGATGCCTTCATTTTGGATCCTGACCTTAATTTCTCCTCCTTCAGTATGCATTTTCCCAGAGCATATCCCGAGTCTTAAAATTAGGCAATTCTCCGTATTGGAAAGTCCCTCTGGAGCTGCTGGTTTAACACGTGTTATCTGTTTTCATTTTGCAGTATCTCACCAAGCAGGTGGACCTCCTCCGTCAAATGAACGATCAGCACGCCAAGGTCTACGAACAGCTGGACATCACGGCTCGAGATCTAGAAGATGCCAATCAAAAACTGATTTCTGACAGCAGAGCCTCCCAGCAAAAGATAGGAAGGTAATTAAGTTGGCTGGTATAACGTCCCTTTATCTGCCAGGTTATTATGAATGGGCTCATCGCGGACCTTGTCCAGTTTTATCAAGAGGATTATCTAAGCAGGAGGTTGAGTGATGGAATGGATTGTAGGCTTGCTTGCTTGCTCCCCCCCCCCATGAAGCTCCTTTTCTCCCTCCCCCCCCCAAAAAAAAACCTTGGAGAAACCTGGAGGCCCTTTTTCTGACTAAGAAATTGTGTTATAGAAGGCCTGAGTTTTCGTGAGCTGTGGCTATTTCAGTGTTTCTCAACCTTGACAATTTTAAGGCATGTGGACTTCAACTCCCAGAATTCCACAGCCAGCAATGCTGGCTGTGGAATTCTGGGAATTGAAGTCCACATGCCTTAAAATTGTCAAGGTTGAGAAACACTGGGCTATTTCATCAGATGCATGGCAAAAAACTAATTGGAGAGCAATGCAATGACGACTTTATCAGATCCATCAGATGTGATGTTCACAGGACCTTTTGTTAGCTGGTGGTTGTGGGAGAGTCAGAACATCAAATTCTACACTTTGAGCAAGTGCAACCATCTCAGATACCTGAAGGGAGTTTGACAGCTCTGTCCATGCTGCTTCATGTGCTTTCTAAACTTCCTTTTAGCCTCACGGAAACCATTGATAACCTCCAGACTCACATTGATGAACTGCAGAGGCAGGTGGAAGAGTTGAAGACCTCCGGGCAAAGCCATGTAAATTACGAAAGACCTGAGCAGCCGAAATCGGTCCAGAGTTTTCCATGCCTGAAAGAACTGTATGATCTCCGCAAGTAAGTAGCAAACTCACCAATCAACAATGTGGAGGAGAATATTGAAAATTAATATTGATCTCACGTGGTATCTTTCAGCCAAAAATTCCCAATGGTTTCTTTTCATACAAGGAAGCCATAGCATGCTTGGATTGAAAACTGATGTTTAACATGCTTAACGAATATTCTAGAGCAGGGGTAGGCAACCTTGGCTCTTTTATGACTCGTGGACTTCAACTCCCAGAATTCCTGAGCCAGCCATGCTGAGGGGAAAGGGAGAGGTTTCCAAGCTGAGCCATGCTGGCTCAGGAATTCTGGGAGTTGAAGTCCACGAGTCATGAAGGGGGCCAAAGTTCCCCACGCTGGCTCAGGAATTCTGGGAGTTGAAGTCCACGAGTCATAAAAGAGCCAAGGTTGCCTACGCCTGTTCTAGACAAAGACACCCAAGTCTTAAACTTTGGGGCAGTTTCTTCCAGATGTGATGCATCCATATGACTGGTGTTTTGATATGCAATGGGAAACAGGATTGATTGGACAACACACACTAAGCATATTTCTTCTCTCTTTCTGTGTACCCCTAGATATTTCGTCTATGACCATATATTTGCCGAAAAGATTATATCAATGGATAGTCAACTAAGTCCCGCCGAAGAGGAAAACCAGAATTTGAAGAAGGCCGTAACTCTCTTACAAACTCAACTCAACTTGGAGAAGGAAAAAAGGTTTTCTATGGAGGAAGAGTACAGTTTTCTGCTGAAGGAAAACACGGATCTGGAGCAACGGCTGGTGGACAACCATCTATACCAGGCCAGAGTGGAGGAACTGGAGATAGAAGTGGCTGAAATGAAGCAGCTCTTTCATTCTGGGAACCCTTGTCCGAACGGGATGGAGCAACTGCCCCCGGAGTCTTTTTTCGTTTCTCTCAAAGACCCCTTAGAAAGAGAACTCAGCCAAGGTCCTTGGGACGGGATGTCCTTCATCCTTCCTGAACTTGAGAAACGGTCCCTCAAAAGAAGCAGCAGCGAGGGCTGGCTCAGCGGCGGCACGGCAGGCGAGGACCTCTTCAAAGGCCACGAAGAGACCTGCATCAGGAGGGCGGAAGCCGTGAAGCAACGGGGTGTTTCCCTACTCAACGAGGTTGACGCCCAATACAACGCTTTGAAGGTCAAGTACGAAGAGCTGCTGCAGAAGTGTCAAACGGACAAAGAACTGCTGGACCACAAGGCTGTGCAGACCTCAAAACAGCGTCCCAAGGATGTCCATGGTGGGAGAGTACCCCTGGAGGAGGGTCTTAGGGAGCCCGGTTCCCCGACTGCCGATTCAGCCAACTTTTCTTCCAATGCTTCCCCTGAATATAAACTTCTCTTCAAGGAAATCTTTAATCGCATTGAGGAAACTAGAAAGGAAATTGATGAACATCGGGCAAAATATAAGCCTTTCTCTTCTCAATGTCCTTAAAAAGTATGGGTACGATGGTGGGGGTTGAAAAATATTTTTTTTTTCATGATGCAACCAACCCTTCTAATATTCCTTAGGGAATGCAACTTGGCTCACGGTCGGCAGATTTTCTGTAAAATGGGTTGGATCCATTTGATTCGGTCTACAGAGTCGGAATCCGGTTGATTCCATCTCGCCCTGAACCAAGTTTCCCCCTGGAGGGCGAGTCCCTGGCAACCACTTTGCAAATTAATTTGATTGCACAACTCTTATTAACCGTCCTCGTTCTGTTGAAAAAGTTTGATGCGTTGTAGAAACAAGAACCACAGAGAAGATTGTTATCATAGAATGACAGCTCTCCTGAGCTTAACCTGGGTTGGAATAAACCAAAATATAGATGATTTTTGCTAGTGTGCCATTGTCATATATATATAACTGCAAGCAAGCCGTTAAAACATGGTGCACTCTGATGTTCCCTAAGCCAGGGAATCTTGACAGATCTGTTACTATTTGATAGGCTTGGGCTGCCGTTGTCTTATTTTGAAATCCAGCGTGGCCTCTCATTTAAACGAGCAAAAAACTGAATTCAAGGATTGGAGAAATGTAGGGGTGTGTATAACTTGGCTAATCAAACTCCTGGTGCCACTGCATCAACCTTCTGCTTCATTGGAAGACTGAATATTACAAAACAGCCTCCCTATAAAAAGTAAACTGATTAGCATAGAGCAAAATTAAAAGCAAGAGCCCCCAATTTCACTTTAACTTAAAACCTTCCAACGTGTCTTCAAGGATTTGATTTTCTGAAAATGGTCTACCCCACAAGTCAACTGGAGGCCAGATTGATAAGGCCCTGCATCAGCTTAAGCCACGAAGTCACCTATTATCATACCAGCAATTATGCTAGGTGTAGAAAGGGCCAAATTAGGCTGTGATAATATTTCACCCTTTTAAACCTCCTGCAGAAACTCGCGTCTATTGCAAAGTCCAATAACTCTTGAGTGTTTTAAAGCAAGCATTTGCTATTTTTTTGTTAGAAGAAACTCCCGGGAACGTCAGCTGAGCATTTAAAGCTCCTTAAACCTTAGTTGAGTTTTTAAGAAAAATTAGAGTACAAAGTTCAATAGTTCTCTCAAAATATATAGGAATAGGTAAGCTGCGAACCAGCATTACAAAAGGTGACTTGTTTTTCCCCAAACAAAAGGGATCCGTTTCATATTGCATTCCTAATTGGAAAAAAAACTTGAGCTGCCTGAAAGAAAAAACAAACCCACAACTGCAGTTTTAAACTCTTGGCTGCTGTTACAAACGCATCTGCCTTACCTACTGAGGGTGGCTTGTACGACTTTGATTAAGAGGTTCCAGGTGGAAACTCACTCTGCCACATGGTGTATTTCCATTTACCAGTTGTTTTGGTCTTGTCGGTGTTTAGCAAAGAGCAAATAAATCCTTTCTGCAATTAAGTTTGTGCATTTTATGTGCTTCCGACTTCAGCCAAAGGGAAGGGTGCAGTAGAAGTGTAGCAATCTTGTTGATGACTATAGGCGTGTGGTATATTAAAGAGAGGGTGTCCTTCTGTATTCACAACTCCTGCTGAAAGAGATGGTGCATCACTTACTTTTCCTGGGTTGGGAGGCCCTGCTCATAGTTACACCTGTCTCATTTGGACTTCTGCAGTGTCCTTCATTGGGGGGGTGGGGTGTCCTCTTGAAGTATATCTGGAAATTGCAGCTGACCCCAGAACACCGAGGTTCAAGTAGTTATAGATACTGGTTGAATGAACTCATGGAATACTAGCTGACTTCTGATGTTGTCTTCTTGAAGTTCCTTTCTTGAAGGCCCTTCATGGTTTGGGACCACCTCCATCCATCTGATGGAATTCAAGATTGGGCTTTGAGCTTCATGAAGTCAGAGCATCAGTGGGATTTTGGAAGTGGATCTTTTAGTGTGGCCCCTTCCTTGCAGTAAGATGTCCCTGGAGATTGGAATGTTCTCCGTTCTTATGGTGTTCCATGACGCTATTAAGTCTTGACTGTTTCAGTAGAACTTTGGAGTTGAAAGATGGGGCAGTTTCTCTGGGGGGAGGGAGTTGTTAAGGATTTCCCAGGACTGTAAGTTTGTTTTGGATGAATTATGGCAACTATTAACAATTTCACACCTTCTAAAGTTACCCAAAGAGGTGTTTGATTCACAGGTTGATCACCACGGGCTATAAATCAAATTAAAAAGCCAGAATGAGGTTTTGGTTTTAAAGCTGATGCCCCCCAAAAGGGCAGGAACTGATTACATCCATGCCTACGTAACACAAATTAATGTGTCCTTCCTATGCAAATGGGCTACCTAGATGTTTATTGTGTCCAATGGCCACATGTTCTAGTTTGAAAATATGTGGATCGTGTTGCAAAAAGACCCATTTAAAACTCAAGTTTTTAAAAGACTTCCATACAGGTAGTCCTCGACTTAACGACCACTCATTTAGCAACTGTTTGAAGTTAGGACTTGGACTTTTAAGTTCTGACATCTGGGGCCCCTGCAGTCACACGACTGCAGCTTGTGATATTTCCAGCAAACGTCCCATAGCAAACAGTGGGTTTGGTTAACAAGGTTAACAACTGTGGGGTTTCTTTAACCACCACTGCAAAAAAGAGGCCATAAAAACACCTGTCTCATGATTATTGCAACTTACAGCCATAATTGCAGGACGTATACCTGGAACTACCTATGGTTTCCATTTGTCTTCCATGTTCTTCAAGATACACAGCACCCGTGTTCCATTTCAACCTGCAAAATGGGTTAAGGGGTGTGTGGGGGTGTCTGATTACTTGTTTCCTGACAGATGATATGCCAACATTTTCGGTCCCTATGCCAGCTTCCTCGAAGTATCTTTTTGCCCAACCTGTGCAAAGCGAGAATTCCACCTGCTTCGTTACAGAATAAAAACTGGGAAAATATACAAGCGGGTTTAGCCGCAATGAAGACCTGGCTTGCATTGTTAAATCTGAACAAAGCCATCCTTTGAAAAGGAAACGGGAAACTTTAAACGAGTTAGCAGTTTTTGGTTGGGATCCCGCAATTTTATGTAACTTGGAACCCAGTCAATCTATGCCCTGCCCTCCGACAGGTGGCCACAGTTACACAAAGAAACCTCAGAGACGGGGCAAGGATGAGTCTGCAAGCGTGTAAAGATAAAAATAAAATCCAGATCTCCTCCTGCAAACTCGAAATTTATTGGCCTTCGTTATAAAATGAACCGTTAGATCATGATCTGCTGACAGTTCAGCCCCCATAAGGATTGTTCATTTCGTGGTTGCTTCTAGTAAGATTGAGAAATATATATATATTTTATATTAGGGATCCAGATTTTAATCTAGGGGGACATACAGATCCGCTGTCCGTTCAAGATTAGTGGTTTGGATGCCGTTGCAAGCAGCTAGCAGGGCCACCTCTGGTAGGTCTTCCATCTGGAAGGCTTTGAAAGGATCAAGCTGTTTTCCTTTCCTACCCTTCTGGTTTCTTTTTGCCCATCCTGGGATCGAAAAAGGATGCAATGAAAGTGACTCCCATCGTCAAGAGCTTGGCTGCTGGACTGTCCCTTTGAGATACCACATGCCTCCTTGACTTACACAACAATCCTGCAGGAAAAGGAAGAAGGTGGTCAGAGGTTCTGCTGGCAATCAACCGAGCTTGCCCTGAAGCAACAGAAGCCATGGGTGGGGAAAACAAGAGTTGAACCCAGCTAGCATTCATGGTTTTTCAAAAATAACAGAGATTTCATGCACGGTTTCTGTTGCAAATTAGATAACCCACAACCTTGAAGGAAGGTACGTCCTGGCTTCAGGAGGCTTCCAAAATGCAGCCAGGGATAAATCTGATCTAGTTCTAGTACAGGGGTCTTCAAACTTGGCCCTTTTGTGACTTGTGGACTTCAACTCCCAGAATTCCTGAGCCAGCCATGCTGAGGGGAAAGGGAGAGGTTTCCATGCTGAGCCACGCTGGCTCAGGAGTTCTGGGAGTTGAAGTCCACGAGTCATAAAAGAGCTAAGCTTGCCTACCCCTGGAATATACAAAACAAAATATTATGGTGCCATCAAAGCAAGGCCTGGGATCCTCAGTGACAGCAAACAAGCCTCATTCAAACATTTCCAAGGGGATTTGATGTGATCTCATTTCCCACCTCCGGAAAAAAAAATCTGAAAACACAGTGCTTTTCGTTCCCTACCTGCATGGAAGCGTAATGACAGGTTCCTCCCCCACCCCCCCCAAAAAAGCAAGGAAGTTGCTAATTGCTATTAAATAATTAACACAGTGTCTATAGATGAAAGCAAACAGAGAACACATGCCTGCTGTTGTTTTTTTTCAAACATCTGGGCTCTGCTGTCTCTCAAACCCTCCCTAAATCGCTGACTTTTGGTTCTAGAGAGCATACAGATCGGAAGGACAATCCAGATTCAACAACTAAAAAGACACAGCTAACTAGGCACCATATAAATACCACACAGGTATGCTGGCTGAGGAATTCTGGGAGTTGAAGTCCACAAGCCACAAAAGGACCAAGTTTGAAGACCCCTTCATTAAGCCAGTCTCGCACGCACGCACGCACGCACGCACACACACACACACACCTTGACTTTGCTTGTCGGAAGCCAGTTGGGAAGGTCACAAATGGTGATCATGTGATCCCAGGTCACTGCAACCGTTGTAACCACGTGCCAGGTTGCCAAGGTCCTGAATTCTGATCACGAGATTATGGGGGGGGGGAATGCTGCAACGGTCATAAGTGTGAGGACTGGCGTTAAGTCAACGGTTCAATGCCATTGTAATTTCAAACGGTTCCCTAAGTGAACGGCTGTTAAGGTGAGGACAACCTGTACTCTTTCCATCTCTCCCTGCTCTTCTTTTTCCACTTTTCTTCTATTGTTCGGTGGAGAGAAAAACTACTGGGGAAGCAAGGAGCTGATTCTCACAGGCCACCCCTAAACTAGCAGGCCGATGCCACAACTTTGTGAGTTAGGTCAACCCAGAGGATTGGGAACACCGATGCTTTTTAGGAGTGCAACCCAGGGCAGCTTCTGAGTTGCTTCACCCAGCAAATATAGAAAAATTTAATTAAATGCTCCCAACGCCTTCAGGTAAACTGGCAGTCTGTTACGCAAGAGAATCAGGAGAACGGGTGGACTTAAAAGGCAGTGTGTCCTGTGAGAACTTTCCTTGGGCTATCACTTTCCCTGAACACACACACACACACCTGTTGTCTCGTTCAGAATGATAAGTAGATGTGCAGGTATATACACAGCTCCTCACAAAGATTTAAGTTCTGCATCCACAACAGAAAGGCCGATCTATGTGATGGTTGAAGAGTCCACAATGACTTCACACCACTTAATCCAATCAATAGTTGAACAGGATCCAACCGGTTTCAATTGTGGACGCTGCTTTAAGCACATGTCAAACTTTACCTTCAAAACTTTATCCACCTCCTGTTTGTCTAGATCTTCGCCGTACTCCCGGGCCAGTCGGTTCTGGATGACGTTTCGACGCACACGGTAGTTTTTGGAAAAGATTTCAAGCAAAATTTGCCGGTGCTTGAGAAAAGGAGAGAAACAGCAAGAAAAATATGAAGTAAAGCGGGAGAAATATCAAACCAGAGTTCATAGAAAGCGCCGTTGGTTTCATTTGCTGAATTTACTTGTTAATTTAGCCTGAATTTGGGTGATCGGGCTTCTGCTTAAGCAGCAGAATCCCAGAGAAATAGAACAGCCTCACGTTTGTACACCTTGTATTGTGGCTGTGCAAACACCAGGCTGCCAGTACTACGCCTGTCCCTGTTCTGAAGTTCCCAATAGCTCTCCCAATTTTTGCCAGTATTTTGTTTCTCCCTTTTTAAAACAGCACATCTTGTTTTGGCAATGAGCCAATCAGATCACAGTAGGATTCAGTTATTGATGTCCTGTCCAGTATTGAAGCTGAGAGGACGACATTTGTCAGTGTGTTATGGGATCACTATCAAGTTAGTTGGGTTTTTTTTTTGGTGTTCTTTCATTGAGTGAGCTTGTAAAACGTAATAAAATTAAAGTCATGGTGCAAAGAGTTGACTGGTCGCCCAGAAAGCGATGTAAAATAGTGTCATTAAGTGAACCAGGCTACAGTGATAAAGAAATTAGAACAACAATTGGTGGAAACTTAACCAAAGGTGGCATTTCTACTGTACACTTTTCCCAAAAGGCTTCCACAATTTTGGCCACTACTGTAGGTGAGAGCATCCTATTCCTACTTGGAAGACACTCTAACGTGCAAGTTTGAACGGGCATCTTTGCCAGGACAATCTTAGTTCTTTTCTTGCCTACCTGATCGTAAACATCGCCAGCTTCCCAAAGCGCAAACACTTTCTGTTCGTTGGGCAACGCTGTCATCTGCGGGGGAAACTAAAAACAGAAGATTATAATTCCTGGATTGACAGGGCTAAACACACACACACACACAGAAGAAGGAACAAGTAGGGATCTTGTTCATCTGGAGCAGTGGTTCTCAACCTTTTTAATGCCGCGACCCCAACCGGTCGTAAATCGAGGACTAAACCGGTCGTAAGTCGAGGACTAAACCGGTCGTAAGTCGAGGACTACCCAACCGGTCGTAAGTCGAGGACTTTCCCTGCCCGGGAGCGCCACGCATGCGTGGTTCTGCCCCCTGCGCCGGCCGAGGTGTAGCTGGCAAGCAGCAGAGACGGAGCAGGCCGACCACCAGCTGGCCCAGCCCAAGGGAGGTAAGGCACCCGCTGGAAAAGGGGAAAAAAATGGCGGACAAAAAAAATGGCGGACAGCCTTGCTTGGCGACCCCCGTGAAATGGTCGATCGACCCCAAATGGGGTCCCGACCCACAGGTTGAGAACCACTGATCTGGAGCAACCTGGATACCAAATTTGCACTTTAAGTTCGGATCTCCTAAAGACACAATAGAACCTGTCGGAAATGTATTTTTTTTTTTCCTATTCAGGGGAAGAAGAGATGGGAAGCTTTAATTTTTGTCATTTCCAACCCATCATATTTTCCACCAAAGACCTCTTCAAAATTAAAACCCTGCAGCAATAACCTGAGTTATTTCCACAAACAGGCTGAACAAAGTCACCTCCCGCTTAACAAATCAGCGATTTGCTTTAAAAACCGGAAGTTTACGATGTTTCCAACTACATCTCGACTCGGCAAACAAACTATCTTTTTTCAGGCAACCGTCATTTGTGGCAGAATACCACCAACTGGCAAAATGATAGCTTGTCATTCGCCCGAGCCAGTCAGCCAGCAAGATGGAGAGTTTTAAGCAAAGTTGCAAACTTAAATATGGGCATCATGTGTAGTTCATTATACATGATACTCAGCCCATCTGAAGTCTTCGTCCTAATCATGGCTTCGTTTGACAGCCCGGCATGCATAATCAGACACGGTAAAAGAAGCCTGCCCCCCCCCCCCAAAAAAGCAGAAAATCTTGTTTTGCAGTTGCTTGGTGCAAGATTTTTTTTTTTTAAGGATATTTGCAATTGTAAACCGAGCTTGCAAGCAAACATCAACAGCATTATTGTAATCTATTGTTACAGGGCACAGAAATGTATCCCAGCTTGGAAATTTGCACGGTTCAAAACTGTTGACTCAGAAATGAAAATGCCTTCACTTCTGACATATCACTGCCTTAAAAGTTTATTCCTGTTTATTTTGCTGAAGTCCTGTTACAGATCACACCCTGTCTGCTCAACAGCCCTTCCAGCCAGGCAAACAAGATTTGGAGACTGTTGGTTTTTTTTTTCCCCCTTGCAAACAAAAACGACTCCAGGAAATTCCAGGAACTCAAGCAGAGAGGCTTCATGGAACAAACAAAGCAGCTCAGCTTCTTATTTCTCATCTTTTTAAGTAGTGTAATCCTCTAGCTGCTTCCATATTTGGCTGGATCTCAGATCCTGAAACGCTTAACTGATACGCTGTATATACTGTAACTGTATTTAGAAAACATAGCACGTCAGGGCAAAACCTCTACCCCCAGAGTTTTCTTATCTTCAGGGTGGATTGGACAGAAAAAAAAATACAGGAAGTCCTCAAATTATGACCACAATTGAGCCCAAGTTTATGTCACTAAGTGAGACATTGGTCAAGTGAGCTTTACGACCTCGCTTGCCACAGTTGTGAAGTGGACTTTGCTTGTCGGAAGGTCACAAAAGGAGATCACGTGACCCCAGCACATTGCAAACCGTCGTAAGTACATGCCAGTTGCCAAGCATCTGAATTTTGATCACGTGACCACAGGGATGCTGCAACGGTTATAAGTGTGAAA
>NW_015387470.1:121836-184107 GCF_001527695.2 Protobothrops mucrosquamatus | reverse complement strand
TCTTAAAGGTGGCCCCCACAAATGCTCGCAGTTCCTCCGTCACCCTCTCCGGGATCGGCACGTGGCCGTTGATGGAGTCCAGGCTATCTTCCAAATGGATCCCGTTGACCAGTCCATTATTGAGGCTCTCGGGGGCCGAGGTCTCCATCGGTTCCTCGTCGCTCATTGGTTCCTCCTTGATATGGACCCCGAGGAGGTCCGTCGCATGAAGAGACTCCTCCAGCCGGTTCTCGGCTTTTCTCTTTCGGTGGTCTTGGTCCAACTGGCTGTAGCTCTGGTTGACTTTGGACTTGGCCATGTTGACCCTCTGCTCTCCAGAGATCACCACTGGAGCAGCTACGGGAAGGAGAACAAGAACCAGGGTTAATTGGGGCCCAGATCAGGAGAAGAACTCTGTTCTACCTAGATGTGGCGTGCGTAGGGAAGCGTAGGAGAAGGACTGCTTCCAGTGACTTTATTTATTAGGTTTTTATCCTGCCTTTACTGCTTTGGAAGAAACTCAATGCCGAGAATATACATAACACTCCTTCCTCCCCCACCATAAACCTGTGAAGTTGGGTGGGCTGAAAATGGAATAGAGAATAGTTGCAGGAATTGGGTATGCCTTGTTTAATGAAGAGAAGGATGAGGGGTGACATGATAGCAGTGTCCCAATATCTCAGGGGCTGCCCCAAAGAAGAGGGAGTCAAGCTATTCTCCAAAGCCCTTGAAGGCAGGACAAGATGCAACGGATGGAAACTCATCAAGGAGAAAAACAATCTGGAACTAAGGAGAAACTTCCTGACAGTTAGAACAATTAACTAGAAGCAGTGAATGCTCCAACAAGCTTTTAAGAAGAGACTGGACAGCCACTTGTCTGAAATGGTGTAGGGCAGTGTTTCTCGACCTTGACAATTTTAAGGCATGTGGACTTCAACTCCCAGAATTCCACAGCCAGCATTGCTGGCTGTGGAATTCTGGGAGTTGAAGTCCACATGCCTTAAAATTGTCAAGGTCGAGAAACACTGGTGTAGGGTTTCCTGCCTGAGCAGGGGGTTGGACTAGTTGACCTCCAAGGTCCCTTCCAACTTTATTATTATTAAGAGTTGGAAGACCTTGAAGGTCTCATAGTCCCCGCTCAAGCAGGATATTTTATTGATTAAAAATAGCTCTTCAACTGCTCAGCCATTGTCACTCCTCTGGGTCTTAAAAAAAATTACATTGTGGTAAACCATGATTTTTATCAAACCATGATTGCCTAAGAAGTCACAAGAGCAGGATTGACCGAATCTAGGCCGAAGCAGCCTCTGCAAACCTCATTGTAGTCTTCTGTGAGCTTTTGCTCATTTCTTCTGTGAGCTTTTGCTCATTTTAGTCTTCTGTGAGCTTTTTTTGTTCTCTCTGCTTCTCCAAAGGCCTTACCTGGCTGTGCTGCTGTTTTCTTTGAAGCCAGCTGCTCCCTGGATAGGTTGTATACTTTTTCCAACCTGAAAATAAGAGGAAAGGAAAATTCGTCTCTGGAAAGCCCTTCAGTGGCTTAGTTAGCAATCACCAAGAATCTGCAGCACTTCAGATCCACAGTGGAAGAGATGGGGGGGTTTTTGGGGGGGAGGGGGTGCGTACCCCACCTCTCAGTCTCTCTTACAAGAAAATGTGTGTGTTTTTCCAGTCTCACAGAGAAGAAGTACAATCTGAGGAAAAGGAAAAAGAAAAGGAAGGGAAGGAGAAAGGAGAAAGGAAAAAGGAAGGGAAGGGAAGGAGGTAAATGGATGAGGAAGGAAAGGAGAAAGGGAAAAGAAAGGGAAAGGAAGAGAAGGGAAAAGGGAAAGGAAAAAGGAAGGGAAAAGGGGAAAGGGAAAAGAAAGGGAAAGGAAGAGAAGGAAGGGGTAAATGGATGAGGAAGGGGAAAGGGAAAAAAAGAGAGAAAGGGGAAGGGGAGGAAAGGGAAGGTGGAGAATGGACGAAGAAGGGAAGAGAAAGGAATTATTTACTTGGCCTGAATGCCCATCCAAAGCATTTTTTGCCTCTGCACCACATCTGGATGCTTCTTGACAAAATCTTCGTCATAGCGGAGCTTAAATTCCCAGCCTCGGTTTATCCTCAAAAAAGAGACGTGCTCCAGGAAGTCTTTCACATCTTCTGGACCCAGCTGCACAAAGAACAGATTATTTTTTTTTTAAAAAAAAATTCCATTTCACAATGAAAGACGGCGAACGCCGCGCAATCTGGGTGGGTGTCCGTAACTTGTTTCAAAACATCTAGCTGCCGTTCCGATTACAGGTCGCCACAACCGGGTCCACAATTTCCACTCTTAAGTGAGTTGTGCCCAAGAAAGTCCAGTTGCCCTTTGGAATAAAAGCACCTTTGGGGACAACAACAAACGTACTACTTCCCTGCTCCCGTTGTTTCTTTGTCAAGCTGCGAGCAGAAAGAGGTGTTTTGAGAGTCAACCTTGACATGCCGACTCTCCAGAAGAAAGACAAGCCTAAGTCCAGTTTGCCTTTTGGAAAAAGCACCTTTTGGGACAACCCTGACCTGGATGATGGAGACTCTCCACAGACACGAAATGAACGGTTGTAACTCGAGGACTCTGTAATCAGGTCAAGAAGAGAAATTGCCCTGATGGTAATAATGGTCACCTCAAAGTTTGGGGTGTGGTCTAACAGAGAAAACAGGGAGACAGGGCTACACCCTAACAGATGCCAACTTTCCTTCAAAGCAGGAAGCTGTTCCCACTTGTTTTGTGAGCTCAATTATGCACGGGCGCATGCATGTACATACAACAAGCGCATATGCATATTAAAAAGGCCAAGCTCATTTGCTTCTCAAGTATTGGGGTGTGGGTGCAAATTGCATACCAAGGACCGCAGTTGTAAAAAAAAATAATCATCTGTGGAATTTGGGGGACTGCATTTTGGAGATTGCGCGTCCTCTTTGAAAGAGGATCCTCTGGCCTTTTTGAGTTTCAACTCCATCATCATGCTAATAACAAAAGAGATTTAACTCTGAGGAGGACAAGCCGGGATCCATAGTGTGAGAAAGTTGATTTCTAATTTGGAAGCCTTCGTGTGGTTCTCTCTTGGCTGCTTATTGTGCAAGTAAATTACTCTAAAACAATTAACCCTACTGGAATGAACGAAGATCATTTGAAGAACCGGGGATGTTCTCATTTTAAAACGTTATAAACCAAACCTGGTTTGTCTATCACACAGAACAGGCCTCCCATCTCAGGCACAATGCCAGTTAGTGGCATTTAGAAACCCAATCCTAAATTGACGCATCCCAGGTCCTTTTCTGTCATCACATCTGGGCCACTAAGATGACGATGCTTGGATTTCGACTCCCAGAATCCCTCAGCCAACACGGCCGCTGTAGAGAGGATTCTGGGAAGTGGTGGTCTATAAATCTGAAAAGAGGACCAGATGGGAAACGCCAACCAGCAAAATTCAGGGAAAGCCATCAGCCGACTGAGGAATTCTGGGAGTTGAAGTCCACATATCTTAAAAGTTGGCAAGGTTGGAGACCCCCGACCTAGACTGATAAAAAAACGCAAAGTTTAGGAAGAAACTTACTTTGGTTACAGCCGCAACTTCCTTCCGTACCACCCACCGATCCTGCGTGAATTTCCATATCTGAAAAAGAAGCAAACACTCAAGAAAAGAAGGCCCCTTTCAACCTGGCGAAGGCCTGTCTGAATACAGAGCGTAACGTGGCCAAAGGAGGTATATAAAAACACACGCGTATTCGAATGCAACGTTGAGTCAACATTTCAAAGCAATCGGTGAAGAACTTTCGGAGATTTAAGATTTTGAACAAACCAACATTTTACATTTTTATTTATATAGATAGAAGATAGATAGATAGAAGATAGATAGATAGATATAGATAGATATAGATATATAGTAAAACAATAAAAGTGAACACCAGGGAAAGTTAAAATCAGGTTAAAATCAGAAGGTTAAAATCCCTGGTGTTCACTTTTATTGTTTTACTATGGATATGCCCAGGGATCATTCATCTGTTTTTAGTGTCATTGGTAATATATAGATATATAGATAGATATAGAAGATAGATATAGATTGACCAAATTTCTAAAGCTCCCCCCCCAACTCCTCTTTTCCTGCCAACTCAGGAATGTGACTCTGGGTGGGTGTACACTAAAATAAACGACTGGCAGTCCTTGACTTACGAGCAGCGTGGAGCCCAAACTTTCTGGTGTTGAGCAAAGCAGTTGTTAAGTGAGCTAATGTCCCATTTTACGACCTTTCTCGTTAAACGAATCACTGCAATTGTTAAGTTAGCAACTTCACTGTTTTTAAGTGAATCTGGCCTCCCCATTGGATTTGCTTGCCAGAAGGTTGCAAAAGGGGATCACGTGACCCCAGGACTGCCAAGCGTCTGAATTTTGATCACGTGACCCTGGGGAGGCTGCAGAGGCCGTAAGTGTGAAAACAAGTCGTAAGTCACTTTTTCCAGCGCCTTTAAGTCCGAACGGTCACTAAATGAATGATTGTGAAGACCAGGACTACCTGTATTAGGGCAAGCGGTATGGGGACCCTCCTCTGAAGACCCGACCCCAGCCCCCCAGGACAGTTAAAATGCCCAAGCCCAAAATGCATGCCAAGCTGTTGCTGCAGAAGGGACATTTGAGAACACAAACACAAATTCTTGGTTGGGTGTTTTGGCACTCACAACAAAATCCCTTCCTCGGCACAAGACTTCGGCTGGGACACCGCTGTGTGGGCTGGAGGAATCTTTGGGGTAAAGGATGTCACTGTGGAGGAAAAATAAACATTTATTAGCTGAAGTGCCCCATCGACCGTTGGCTTAAACACCTAACCACAAAGGTCATAAAATCGGGTTGGTTGTGTGGCGTCCTCAATTTGTGACCATCCTGAGTTATGACCGGGATGGCCAAGGCTCCATAACTCCAGGACTACCTATACAGAAGCTACTGGGGCTGGAAATTTAGGAATTTGTAAGCCAATCTGCAATTAGCAGCATGCAATCAAATATATATATAAAGCTGATTTTTTTGTTGTTCACCTTTTCACCACCCAGTTCCCCTGGACTAGCAGCGCCACCTGCTGGATGCTTCGCAAAACTGCAGCCGGATCTGTCCCAGAGGCTAAAAGGCTCATTAAACTGGCAAAGGCGATGACTTTCACTGTAGGGGGTGAAGAAGAAAAAAAGCAGGGACCCATCAGCCCCAGCCAGCCAGAAGCCCCCCCCCAAAAAATAGAGAAATTGGGGAGCAACAGGAAGGGCTGATCAAACCCAGATGCGAAGAACCCTAACCAGGATTCATTATGGGCCCCAATCCGGAGGGACCATTCTCGACATCTTGGTTAATATTTGGAGGGGAGACCACTCAGAGATTACTTGAGAGATGGAATAGAAGTTGGAGAAACTTCCCTCCCCCCCTCCCAAAGGCAGGAACAAATGTTAAGAGTAACAGGGCAGTCCTTGAACCCCTAAAGCTTTTGCCACTTCACCACAGACCCACTTGCTCGGTGAAGTGGGCAAAACAATTTAGCGAGAATTTGCAAGGAAAAAAAAAAGGAGAAATAACAGAACTTACCATTTTTCATCAGAATCTTAATCTGGTCGGCCAAAGGGAGCGTCCGCAACTGAGCCATCGACAGCATATTGCTTGGCGCTACCGGTTTTTCCCTGTGCGCAAAATAAAATAGCCGTTGAATGCCGGCTGCCATGGCCTCTTCAAACTATGCTTAAAGATCTCAGCTTAATGTTTCTGGGCAAACCCAACCGATAAGGATCAACTGCAGAAGCAACCCCGAAGGATCTGAGGCCAAGCTTCATTCTCTAGCATGGGGAGAAGGTTAAACTACCAGTCAACATCAGGAGGGACATTTAAAAATTACATGGTTCTAGGTTCCCCCCCCCCCCAAAGAATGGGAGAGATCCCTAAGCTACTTAAGAACTGAAGAAGCTTTTTGGATGAGAAGTGAAATGTTTTCAAGGAACAGAAAACCAAGAAAGTCCAGTTGCAGAGTAGAATAGAGCTGGAAGGGACCTTGGAGATCTTCTAGTCCAGCACCCTGCTCAAGCAGGAGAACCTATACCATTTCAGATAAATGACTGTCTAGCCTCTTCTTAAAAATCTCCAGTGATGGAACGCCCACGATTTCTGGAGGCAAGCTGTTCCACTGGTTAATTGTCCTCACTGTCAGGAAGTTTCTCCTCAATTCCAGGTTGTTTGTCTCTTTGATCAGTTTCCAACCATTGTTTCTTATCCTTCCCTCTGGTGCTCTGGTGAACAACATGACCCCCTCTGCCTCGTGGCAGCCCCTCAGATACTGGAACACTGCTATCATGTCTCTCCTGTTTCTTCTTTTCTTTAGAGTAGCCAAACCCAAGTCCCGCAGCCGTTCTTTGTATGTTTTAGTCTCCAGGCCTTGGATCATCTTAGTTGCTCTTCTCTGAGTTTTTTTTTTCAAACTCTCAACATCTTTTTTGTGATATGGTGACCAAAATTAGCTGCAGTATTCCAGGTGTGGGTTTTTTTGGGGAAAAAGCACCTTTGGGACAACCATGACCTGGATGATGGAGAATCTCTATAGAACTAAGCTACTTACTTTTCTTCTTCTACGCTTGGTGGAACCAGCATCATCAAGTATTCACTGTGAAGAGAGAAGAAGGAATACGGATTTGCCTTGAGAAAGAACACATCCAAATTGTTATTAAAAGCCAGCAGAGGGTGGCCGGCTTAGTCATCTGAAAGAAATCCAAGCCAATCAAATGCATAAAATGTGGGGCATCTGGTCCTGCGTTTCTCTAAACAACAATATTGACAATGGTCTTGCAAGAGGAATGGTGTCTTGGCAGCTTTGCATCTCCTCCTTAGCAGCCCAACTGACCTTGGCTGGGGGAAGCGGGCTGGATTTCAATTATTTCTCTTTTCTGTCCCCTTCCTCACCTTGGCGATTTAATTAATTCTGTGTTCCCAGCCATGCTGTGTCCTTGGCTGAATAAATATTGGCGCTCGTGCTCAGAACGGCTGTCCTAGGAGAAACAGAAGAGGAAGATCCGTTAATGGCCATTTCAGGACTATGGTATGAAAATATACAGGCAGGAGCTGAGCTTAAATAGTTTTTCCTGTTCAGGAAAAATAACAAAGAGTTTTAGCAAGGGGAATGGAAGAACAGAGGAAGGAGGAGGGAGAGGAGAGGAGAGGAGAAGGATCATGGACTTATTTTGGAACTGACACCTATTTAGTTTCCCCTCTCTAATCAACTGTCATGAAGCCGCCATAGTTTTGACAATTCTCTCAAGGGAAGAACATCTGGAGAACCAAAATCTCTACCATCAGATTGTATAAAACTGTGGGGGGGGGGGAGTCAAATCAGCTTCTTTTTCAGACCACTTCTGCAGATGTAATAACACACTGGCTGAGTTTGTCACTCATTCGAGACCACCCATCATTAGCAATGGTTTCTGGCTTCAAGCAGGGGTCAGCAACTTCTAGCCTTAATGCCACATGAGGTCCTCAAATCCCCTTTCCTCAGAACCAGCTCTGGTTGATATTCCTGAAAATGGCCAGCAGTTTCTTAACATGTTGAAGTAGGAAACACAGCCAAACTGGAACAAAGTTGCTTGGTTGTGTGTGTGTGTGTGTGTGTGTGTGTGTGTGTTTTTAAAGAAAAACCAAGTAAACCTCTGTAAAACCAGGAGAAAAAAAGGGGAAATTTTACCTCCATCCTCATCAAATGATTTGATTCCACCCACTGTGGCCTTTTAGTCCCCTCTGCCAAACACTGTGTCACTTTTGCCCCTAACAGTCTACGCCCTCCAAACCTTTCCTTAAACCCCACTAGGGATAGATTATTCAACCAAGTAGGGTTAAACAAACCACAGTTTAACGTGCTACGCAAACACAGTCCTGGAAACCTACCTTCAAACCGTAATAATGGAGGTGGACCCAGTGCTCTTCTGCTTGTCTTTTTTGCAGGAATTCGTAAGATTGAACTCGCCGTTGGCGGGCCTGTTCCGACTCTGGCCGGGAGAACCTCACCTGAAAAGAGACCTTTCTGTTATTATGGGATGCGATCAAAATTCCCAATGGGCTGGGACTGGGTGAAGACCGCATCTTTCAAAGAACTGACACCTCCTTTGTAAGAGCCACCCAAGAAGAGCAAAAAGAATCGAAATCAAAATGACTCCCAAGTGACTCTGGGCAGTTTAGCACTAGAACCAAAATATATATTAAAAAGTAAAAAAAAATGCAATAGGCTGGAAAAGCAAAATAATAAAAAAGCAAGTCATTTCCCCCAAACAAGACAAAATTTATTATAGGTAGCCTTTGACTTACGACCACGATTTCCACACTTACCACAGTCCTGTGGTAAAATGGGTAGCCCATAAATTTTTACAAATCATTAAAATGGGATCACAATTTCCATGACTACGCAAGATGGCTGCTAAGTGAGCTGCGTCCAATTTTACAGGCTTTGTTGCCACGGTTCACTGCAGTCGTTAAGCGAATCATGCCGTCATTAAGCAAATCTGACATCCCCCCCCCATTGATTTTGCTTGTCAGAAGCCAGCTGGGACAGTCACAAATAGTGATCACATGATCCCAGGATGCTACAACCGTTGTAAATGCGAGGATGGGTCATAAGTCCCTTTTTTCGGTGTCGTTGCAACTTCGAATGATTGCTAAACAAACGGTTGTGAGTCAAGGACCACCTGTATACTCCTGGGAATTAGACAGGTGTCCCAGAACATCTTGACCTACCGTGATTTGCTTGACGTCTTCCTCACCCTCATCCTGAGAAGAATCACCATCTATGATGAGAGAAAGGGGAAGGTCAAAGCATCTGGAAGGTCACCTTTTCTGCAAATGGGAACAAACGCTAAAACCACAAAAACCTTATAGGCCACAAGGCTGAGGAATTCTGGGAGTTGAAGTCCACTCATGCTAGCTGAGGAATTCTGGGAGCCTTACAGCCTTAAGAGCTAGGTTATAAGGCTGAGGAATTCTGGGAGTTGAAGTCCACCCATACTGGCTGAGGAATTCTGGGAGCCTTTAAGAGCTAGGCTGTAAGGCTATAAAACCCTGGTTAAAACACAGCCAGCCATTTTAAACGTGGAAGCTGGCCATCTTCTCTGACCCAAACCCAGAGAACATGGCGTCCTACTTACGCTCATTGGCAGCTTCACGTTCTCGGTATTTCGCATCCGCTTTGTCCAAGTAGGCAAAACTTGGTCGCATTTGCAGGATCCCGTTCAACGGAGTCAAGTGAAGCTCCCCTGCAACAGAATAAAACAGCATTATTATTTTTTTTTTACAAGAGAAATGGCAGCATTTCTCTAGCTTAACAATTATAAGATGTGCGGACTTCAACTCCCAGAATTCTCCAGTGGGCAGGCTGGCTGAGGGGAGAAGTCCACACACGCTGGCTAGTTGAGTTCTGGATTTTAAAATCCATTCATACAGGCTGAGGAATTCTGGGAGTTGAAGTCCACCTATGCTGGCTAGGGAATTCTGGGAGTTGAAGAAAACACATCTAAAAGTGGCTGAGGGCGAGAAACCCTGCTCTAAAATATAGGCAGCCCTCGGGGAGACTGAGTTTGGGTGTTATGACCAAACAAATGATTTCCGTCGTCTTCTTTTTTTTTTTTTAAAGAAAATTTTATTGATTTTCTAGTTTTACATTTAAATACTTGAAAAGCAACGTGGCGGCCGAGTTGGCCAATAATTCAGTAACATACAAATATCTTTAGTACAGATCTCAAACGATTACATTCAATATTTCCGCTCTTTTCCCCTTGGTATTTACTGTCCCATATTTAAATTAATACAATTCTTATGGTATCGATTAAATAAAAATAACTTCCTTACATTTATCAATATTTTTCTGGAACGAACTACCCCCAGAGATCCGGGTGATCCCGGATCTCCCCTCCTTCCGCCGCGCCCTAAAGACATGGCTCTTCCAACAAGCGGGATTGGCCTAGGGGAATTTTAGTGGGGTTTTAAGAGTAATTTTAATTGACATAGGCCACAGTAAATATTTCTTTTTAATTAGGTTTTAAACTGGGTATTTTTATTGTTGTATCTGTTTTATAAGGCTGTCAGCCGCCCTGAGTCCGTAAGGAGAAGGGCGGGATAAAAATTAAATAAATAAAATAAATAAAAAATAAATTTTTTGTTTATACTTATCCTCGTTTTCACATTCAATTTTTTTAGACAATCAATGTCCTGGTTAGTTTTCCCCAATTTTTAGTTTCCTATTCATATTTAGATTTCCGTCTCCTGCTAGCTGCACTTAAACAATTCTGCTCAGGTAGAAAGACGGTAAACGTGGCAGCTGCAGTCATACCACCTGCTAAACCTGGTTAGATATTGATTGGGGTTGGTGTCCTACAAACTCAGTCTCTCAAAAACCTATGGAAATACAGCCTATGAATCAACTCCATTGCTATAGCTTGGATGTTGTGTTCATGCACCCAATTTTGCACCAGAATTCTGAAGATTGTGGGGTGGTTTTTTTTAAAGTTGATTTTGAAAAACCACCAAGGCAGGCATATCACTCACCTCTTTTGTAGACAGCAGCAGCGTATCGCGAAATGTTGCTGGTGGTTTGCGAGGAACAGAACGTCTGTTTGTCCATCAGCTTCCTGGAAAACATAGAACACAGGACCTTGGTGAAATGGCATGTAGGAATGATCTTGGAAGACTGGGAGAAGAGACAACGGTCAGATAAAGGAGAAATAGCCTCTGGTTGCACAAAGGGTGAAGAAAGAAGCCCCCCCCCCAAAAAAAAGAGACCCTAAAATTCTCAAGCTGTAAAGGAGCTGGCAAAAGAATTGCACGTTCAGGTTTGC
Source organism: Protobothrops mucrosquamatus (assembly GCF_001527695.2). NCBI lineage: Eukaryota > Metazoa > Chordata > Lepidosauria > Squamata > Viperidae > Protobothrops > Protobothrops mucrosquamatus. Next base: position 173,277 of record NW_015387470.1, on the reverse strand, counting down.
AAGATTCTGTTAACGTCGCTTTAGCATAAAGCAGAATTAGATCATCTGGTTAGGGTTCCTGTCTGGTCCACTTGGTAAGGCTGACACTCAAACTAAAGAGCTCACATTGCAAGGCCCAATCAGTCATAATTTGAGGACTACCTAAAAAAAACACCTCTAAATAGAGTGCAGAGAAGAGCAACAAAGATGATTGGAGGACTGGAAGCTAAAACATATGAAAAATGGTTGCAGGAATTGGTATGTCTAGTTTAGTGAAAAGGTGTGACATGATAGCAGTGTTCCAATATCTTCAGGGGTTTCCACAAAGAAGAGGAGAGGGTCAACCTCTTCTCCAAAGCTCCTGAAGGCAGGACAAGAAGCAACGGATGGAAACTAATCAAGGAGAGAAGCAACTTAGGAGATACTTCCTAACAGTGAGAACTACTAATCAGGGGAACGGAAGTTTCCTCCAGAAGTTGTGGGTGCTCCATCACTGAAGGTTTTCAAGAAGAGGTTGGATAGCCATTTGTCTGGAGTGGTATAGGGTCTGCTGCTTGAGCAGGGGGTTGGACTAGAAGAACTCCAAGGTCCCTTCCAACTCTGTTATTCTGTATTAACCTGCCATCAAAAAATCCTAAAGGAGATGGGGACTCCACCCAGTTGAATCTAGGCATTGATGTAAAGGTGATGCTTACGAAGAGTAAGTGTTGGTCTCATCGGTACACGTGCCGTCTACGTTGAGGGCAATCTGTTCCCCTTTGCTGCGACAGTAGTTGGAATTTGACGTGTCGATGGCCATTTCCAGTTCAACCTGAAGAACAGCAGATGGTGGATCAGCTCAACCAAGAGCTTAAATGTCACCATTCATAAAACTAGAGAGAGAAAAATGGCTACAGAATTTGATCAAACTGAGACAAGCTGCGTATTTAAGCAAGCAGATTGGGTGTATTAACCCCTGGAGGGATCAATAAACTTTTCCCTTAAATAATAATTTTATTCAAGACTAAGATTAAAAAAGATAAAAACTAATCACGAATTTAAAAAATAGTAATAATACAAACAGCTGTCCCATCGGGGATGAACAATCCTAAATCTCCACGTATTTTGAATTATAATTTATTTCAATCCTTCGTTATTGGCTGTTCCAGGCCAGAATAAGGGATAAACGATAATCCAAAATATAGAAAGGAGAACAGGAGATTTCCTGCCTTTACACCATTTTAGCCCAGCAAGAAAATAAAATTTCTAATAACGGTGGAATAACAGATTCTCAGAAAAGTTTAACCAAATAGTTTCTCCCCACCATTAAAACTTCATCTTAGTTTTGAAACAACCTTTTACATTTTTTTAAAGGGTTTAAACTTGCATCCACCTTTTGTTGCTTCGGTTTGATCTTCGCGGAGAGGTGAGTAACCTCATCGTAGGTCATCGAAGCTGGACGAATAGGATACTGCAACAAAGCAAGATGCAACTTCAGTTAGCTTTTAAAAGACTCTTTCAACTGTTTTTCTTTTTTTTAAAAAAAAAACTTGCACGGGAAAACAAAATACCTGGAACAGATACAGTTTTTCCGACAGACTTTTAGCCAGGTAGACGTCAATCTAGCAAAAAGAGAGACGACATATTCAAGATTTTTATTTTACTTTCTGGAGCTTTGTTTTTGAGCCTTTGTAAAGGCGTCTCACCCCAAATTGCAATTCAGAAGAATAAATCGGCGTAACGAAACAACTAAAAAAATAAATAAATGATGCATTGGTATAAAGAGGAAGGAAATACATTATGAATAGGTTTGAAGCCTTCTCTGAAATACAAGAATTTTTGACAAAATAATTGAAGCAGGGAGCATGACAAGGTATTCAGTGCCCCCGCTGAGAAAGGATTTCATTTAAAAATGACGCTTTATTTGAAAATGAAGGCCTTTGTAAAAGAAAAGACTGGTAGGTAATTACAGAGGTGTGGATTTGACAAGATAAAACATTCCACATTATCAGTTAGAGCTTCATTTTCATTTTTCACCCTGGATATTAACTTTTCACCGCCAAACGACGAAAAGCTGGGCGCTAAACTTTACTACAAGCAGTCCTTGATTTACGGCAACAGAATTTCTGCTGCTAAGCAAGATGGTTGTTAAGTGAATCACGTGGTTGTTAAAGAAATTGGCTTCCTTCCTTGAGTTTGCTTATCAGAAATCAGCTGGGAAGATCACAAAAGGCGATCACCTGATCCAAGGACATGCATGCAAAATCATAAATGCGTGCTGGTTGCCAAGCAACCGACTTTGGATCACATGATCGCAGGGACCCTGCAGAGGTCGTAAGTGTGAAAAACCAGTCCTTTTTTTCCTGTGTCGCTGTAACTTAGACCGGTCACTAAATGAACAGTTGAGGATTACATGTATATTTTCTGTGGGAGGAAAAACTAAAGCAGATATTAAAGATTTTTTTTATTTTTTATTTTAAAAAAAGGTCATTACTTGCCTCTTGTATAATAGGGTCGTCTTCCTCATTGGCCATAGTAGCACTGGAAAAAAACTAACCTTGCAATGTTGCTTAGTGTTAACCTGAAACAAAAACACACAATCGTCACACCACTGATCTCTTCACCGGATCCAAACAATGCTTTAAAAAGAACAGGCAACCAAAAACAGACAGGCAGTCCTCAACTTACGACCAAAATTGACCCTCCAAATTTCTGCTGTTGAGCCAGACGGTTGTTAAATGAGTTTTCCCCGTTTTACAACCTTTCCTGCCACGGTTGTTAAGTGAATCGCTGCGGCTGTCAAGTCAGGAACATGGTTGTTAAGTGGCTCCCACACGGACTTTGCTTGCCAGAAGGTCGCAAAGGGGATCATGTGACGCCCGGGACACGGCAACCGTCATAAATACGAGTCAGTTGCCCAGCGTCTGAATTTTGATCACGTGATTGCGGGGATGCTGCAACGGTCGTAAGTGTGAAAGTCACTTTTTCAGTGTTGTTTGAACAGTTACTAAATGAATGGTTATAAGTTGAGGACTACCTGCAGTTATCCTTTCATTTTTCTCTTCCATGTTTACTGAAAGGTACATTGAAAAACAATCCTTTTCCTCTCCCAGATGCCTTTCCCTCTCAATATTCGTCTTTTATTTATTTTAATTTCAGTCATAGAGCTATGAACATAAATCACCCGTGAATAGAATAGAAACAGAAAGAATAGAATAGAAAATAGAATAGAAAATAGAATAGAAACAGAAAGAAGAATAGAATGAAAATAGAATAGAAAATAGAATAGAATAGAAAATAGAATAGAATAGAAAATAGAATAGAAAATACAAAATAGAATAGACTAGAAATAGGAAGAAGAATAGAATGAAATAGAATAGAAAATAGAATAGAATAGAATAGAATAGAATAGAATAGAATAGAATAGAACCTGGAAGGGACCTTGGAGGTCTTCTAGTCCAGCCCCCTGCTCAAGCAGGAGAACCGATACTAGAGATAGAAAAAGAAAAGACTCTATTGACAGAACAAAATAGTTATTTCCCACCCCAATAAACTGATCCATGCGTTTCTCCAAAGTCTGCCTTTCCTTTCTGATTTGTGTGTTTTCATTTTACCGAGCAGTTTTAGAGAAGAGCTATAAATGAACAAGAAAAAAGCAAAACGAAAAGGACAAAAACAATTTCTATGCTTCAAAAATTATAGATTATACATTTAGCTTTTGTTTTTGTACTCTTTCCCCCCCCCCNTAATAATAATAATAATAATAATAATAATAATAAAGTTGGAAGGGACCTTGGAGGTCATCTAGTCCAACCCCCTGCTCAGGCAGGAAACCCTATACCATTTCAGACAAATGGCTGTCCAGTCTCTTCTTAAAAACTTCCAGTGTTGGAGCATTCACCGCTTCTGGAGGCAGGTGGTTCCACTGGTTAATTGTTCTCACTGTCAGGAAGTTTCTCCTTAGTTCTAGGTTGCTTCTTGTCCTGCCTTCAGGCGCTTTGGAGACTAGTTTGACTCCCTCTTCTTTGGGGCAGCCCCTGAGATACTGGAACCCTGCTATCCTGTCCCCCCCTCGTCCTTCTCTTCATTAAACTAGACATTCCCAATTCCAGCAGCCTTTCCTTATGTGCTTTTAGCCTCCAGTCTTCCCAGATTCCTCTGCCCAAGTTCCCAGCATAAAAGAGAGAGAGAGAGAGTAAAAAAAATGCCATTTATTCTGCCGGATTGAGTTTCGCAGTTGACTCATTGACTCGTCTCTTTTTAAAAGGTTAGCAGCCAAGGCTATCCCCTCTCCCGAGCAACACACCCGCTTGTGCAACACACAACCACAACCGCACCTTCCAGGGAAAAGGAGGATGGGTTCAACTTCTACCCACCGAGTCCAATGCAAGCAGGCTGCTTGCTTCCCCCCCACCCCCCAGCCCTGCTGATGATGTCGGATCAGGGTTTGATTGCCAAGGCATCTTAAACCCAGTTTTAAGAATCCGGGTTAGGAGATCTCTCCGGCTGATGCAACCAGCCTTTGGCAAGCCGGACGTGGCCAGGATTCCAGGTTTCCCTGGAGGGGGGGGGAGTGATGGACCCAGGGCTTGGAGAGGGAGGGAGGGATGGAGGGGGGGCACAAGAGGGGCAAACACCCCCCCCCAGCTGGGGCTTTTGGCCTCTGCAATCCAAAGGGGGGGGCGTCGTGTCCCCAACCCAGGCCAGGCCTTGCAAATCTAACCAGTCCAACTTGCAAAAAAAGATCAAAGGAATGCTTACCGCTTTTTGTTGCAACCAGGCAAAACCCCCCCCGCCTAGGTTGAGGTGGAGGAGGGGGGCTGTTGCTCGGGTCTGGAGCCCCCCCTCCAACCCTCTTTCCGAACCATGCAACGTGCCCGCAAAGCCCGGGATCTCAGCTCGCAGCCATGTTGCGGGAAACTCCTCCGAGCACGTGGGAAGGGGTCGGGGCCCGCCTCTTTGTACCCATAATGCTCGCCCCTGGGAAGGGGAGGCGGGCGCCAGGGGGCGCTCCTCCGGGTCTGCCTTTCCCTCCACGCGTGTAGAAGTGTTCTGTTCGCGTGTTTTATTGATCTTTGTGCATATTAGGTGTGGCGCTGCGTTTGCATTGCAAAGAGCCCCCTTTTTTTTAAAAGGGGAAGCCGGAGGGAAAAAAAGGGATCTGGCAGCGGTGGGATTCGAACCCACGCCCCCGAAGAGACTGGAGCCTTAATCCAGCGCCTTAGACCGCTCGGCCACGCTACCTTATTGGAAGATGTAAGCCTGCGGAGTGTATTCATGTCTGCAAAAGTTCACAATTTCCTCCCTTCTCCCCCCCCCACCAGTTTTACATAGGTGTCTTTATTTATTTATTTATTATTTATTTATTATTTAAATTTATATACCGCCCTATCTCCCTGACGGGACTCAGGGCGGTGAACAGGCGATAATAAAAAATCGCAATAAATATTGAATAAAAAGCCTGCTCTAAAATACCCCCATATAAAACCCCCAGCAAAGCCCAATCAAAAAAAGTCCCCCCCCTCCTCTAAAAAAAAAGTCCAAATTTAGAGTGAAGCGATGGGAAAACGTGATCCAACGCGGGATCTGCCCGGGAAGGATCCCCAGGTGAGTTTTTCTAAATATGATGGAAAAGAAGGGAAAAAAAAAAAAAAAAAGCGTATCAGCGGCTAAAAGTAGCAAAGATCAAAAGCTTTATAGAACGCGGAGTTTCCCCGCCGCGTTCCAAAGGCCATTGTGACGTCAGCGGCTGACGTCACGCGCCCCGCCCGGGTCCAGGTCCTTTGATTAGAATGGGAGATTTAAGCAGAGGGGGGTCTTCAAACTTGATGTGGACTTCAACTCCCAGAATTCCTCAGCCAGGCATGCTGGCTGAGGAATTCTGGGAGTTGAAGTCCACAAGTCATCAAAGGGCCAAGTTTTGAAGACCCCCCTGGTTTGAGCAAAATGGTTTCAAGAGAAATCAGGGTTTGTTTGCACATGCCACCCGATCTATACGGGCAGTCCTCAGCTTGTGACCATAATCGGGTCCAAAATTTCCGTCGCTAAGCGAGACGGTTGTCAAGGGAGTTTTTTGCCCCATCCTATGACCTTTCCTGCCACGGTTGTGAAGCGAACCACTGCAATTATTAAATTAGTCTCACGATTGTTAAGTGAAACTGGCTTCCCCATCAACTTGGCTTGTCAGAAGGTCTCAAAAGGGGATTGCGTGACCCCCCGGGGCGCTGCAGCCGTCATAAACACGAGTCGGTTGCCAAGCGTCTGAATTTTGATCACGTGACCGTGGGGATGCTGCAACAGTGTGAAAAACGGTCACGAGTTCCTTTTTTCAGTGAGATCGTAACTTCCAACGGTCACTAAAGGAACCGTTGTAAATCGATGACTGCTTGTCAAAGATTGCACAAAGGAGAGGATAGGAAAGATAGAAGGAAAGAGAAGGACCAGCAGCAAAGTGGAAGGACTCAGTTACAATGGCAAGGGATGCATTGCTGGAAGACCTGAAGGACCCAGTTGGTTCTTCAGATCATTCTTGAGGTCTTTGATGTTGTTGTTGCGAAGCCGTGTCCGACCCATCGCGACCCCATGGACAACATTCCTCCAGGCCTTCCTGTCCTCTACCATCTTCTGGAGTCCATTGAAGCTCATGCCTACTGCTTCAGTGACTCCATCCAGCCACCCCATTCTCTGTCGTCCCCTTCTTCTCTTGCCCTCCATCTTTCCCAGCATCAGGCTCTTCTCCAGTGAGTCCTTCCTTCTCATTAGGTGGCCGAAGTACTTGAGTTTCAACTTCAGGATCTGGCCTTCTAAAGAGCAGTCAGGGTTGATCTCCTCTAGGACTGACCGGTTGGATCGCCTTGCAGTCCAGGGGACTCGCAGGAGTCTTCTCCAGCACCATAGTTCAAAGGCCTCCATTCTGTGGCGCTCAGCCTTTCTTATGGCCCAACTTTCACAGCCATACATTGCAACTGGGAAAACCATGGCCTGGACTATACGCACTTTGTTGGCAGGGTGATGCCTCTGCTTTTTAGTATGCTGTCTAGATTTGCCATAGCTTTCCTCCCCAGGAGCAAACATCTTTTAATCTGATAGCACGTAACGAATCAATCAACCAATGTAAAGACCCAGCTTCCTTTGAAAAATCCACAATGCTGGGCAAAGTGGAAAGAGGGCTGACCAGCACCAACACGGACGGACACAGTTACACAGTGGTGATTTAGGCACCCTTAGAAGAGCTGAAAAACCAGGTTAGGGAGTGGTCAACATTTGTGATCACTAAGCATTGACACAGACTTGATGGCTTGTAATCAACCAATCCGTTGGTTGAGATCCTGAATCCATTTTTTTTCTAGAAGAGCCTCAAACTACGGGTTGTAATTCTCCTATGCAGCTGAGAGTCCCAGAATTGTTTAAAACCCCACTGTCTGTAAATTCACGTGACGAATATATTTAACTCCAGTTATTAAACATTTCTCGACCAACACGAAGCACAGAAATCATTTTATTGGGGAAGGAAAGGGAAAATCGCAGATTTCGCCGTTCAACCAGACTGCAACATTTGAGACCGTCTGACCTAAAGTGTCACGTTTCCCAACCTCAAAATAAATTCAAGAACATAAATGCATTAAATCCAACATGGTGAAGAATTCTCCCAATAAAGACGCGGACAAAATCTATCCTTGAGAAAGTTTATTGAAAACATATCACAGCATTTTCTGCCTTTTTTTTTTTTTTTGCAGGTCAATGTAAACGTTAATTCACAAGACTTTGAGCTCTTTTTAAAACACTCTTATGCCACAAGCTCAGCCCATCTTGCTAAGGCTCGTTAGCCACCATCTAATATTTGCTAGCGTCTCTTACTTTACACCTGAAGCCCAGCATGTAGCACCGCTTCGAAACATTACATTCATCGCTGTTTTATAAGATTCGTCAATCCGTCAAGCAAATCGAAACGAGCAGAAGCTTATCAATGAAATCCAGGATAAGAATTCCATCCGATGGTCTTCATAGAATCTGCCATGTTTTTGCTGGACAGAGAGGTAGAAGAAAAGCATGCATCTAAGGCAGGGTGCAGAAGGAAATTGAGTTAATTGACCATCTTGTCGAAAAGCAAAAATATAATCCGAGACAGGGAACGACGTGGTTTGTCAGAAAAATGACAATTCCATCCTTCACCACTGGGAATTTGGGTTTATTAGCAACAGGGTAGATTCGATTCCAGATCCCTGTCTGTAGGAGACTGGAAGGCAAAAAACAGACAACTGTCTTCTGATACTTTAGCAAATGAAACGTGGCCTCTATCATCTTGGATCTAGAATAAAGATCGCATACAGAACCCGAGGCCAAATCAGAAAAGTTTTTTATAGATAGAAATCAAGACACTACACAGAAAGTCTGAAGTTTTTTGAGTTCTGGCAGACAAAGATTCATCTATCTGCAGGGATTCTGTATTGGTAGAAATCGACCCTTTTGAGGTACCATGGACAGTTCAGATGTAAATTAAACACCTCGTCTGCTTTTCAAGAGTTTGGCCGTGTGAACGTGGCTAGGGGCATTCTCTAGCAACCACCGACGTGAGCAGATGAAGTGATCCTGGTTTCAGAAGCACACATTAACAATTAACTGCATAGACCAGCGAGCAGAAGTCCTACGATCTTACAGAACGCAATCAAAAGATTGCAAACTCTACTCTGGGCAGGCTTAAGCATTCCTGAACTCTGCAGACTTCAGCAGAACTTAAGTTTTCAAGTAAAACTGTAACCTTGGCCTTTCCAAGTAAACATTTTTTCTCTCTCTAAAATTGCCCATTTTATTCATTGTTCTTGGAAGAAGCAAAGAGTTCATAAATATATACAATGACATCCTCAAACGGTTGAATTTTTTGTTATTGTTATCAGCTTTACTTTATAGAGATTTTTTGGGGAAAAAAATGAATGCGCTTATTGAAATAACCCGTCGAAAATATGCCGAAAGCACTGCTGTTGCTTTTAAGGACTACTGTACTTTGACTCAAAAGCTTCCTGTTCACTGGCTGTTTTATTAAAACTTACTCGATACAGTTTGAGGGCAGAATAATTAACTGACTTTTAACTGAGTCTTGCTGCTCTCTGCAGGGCAGCAGAATTTACAGATGTAATTCCTGCTGTTATGTGGCAGAGTAGACATGGACACAAAATAAAAGGAAATCTTTAATTAACCGTACACCTCTCACCTGCTAGAAAAGCAGCCAAATTCTTCAGTTGGCAATGCTTCTGAGCAATAAGTTGAAAGTTGCAAAAATGTTTGATGCTCAAATAATTACAAAAAAAAAAAAAAGGGCAATGTGGCTTTTTTCCATCTGCCTTCCCTGGATGTCCAGTATCCATTTTTCATTCCTACCAACCTTTCTCTGCAGAAGTATTCTTATTTATTACAAGTGCATTCTTACAGACCACCAGCCATCTAATTCCTGGACCGTATCTTTAGTTATATTTGGAAAAACGAGCTTCCTCTTATTAGAATTCCAGCTTGGTCGTAAAAATTCAACAGTCAAGAAAATCAGTATAAAATGGCATTCAGGCAATTAATCTTTTAAAGCTGCAGCTGGGAAACATGTTGTCATCCAGGAAAAAATAAGATAAAAGGCTACCATACTTTTTAAAAAAACCCAATAAGATTTCTTGAGCTGAATTTGGTTTTGTTTATACATCGGTCAGTAGCTGTTTGAGATGAGCAAAGAATACTATTGGTGTTTTTTAAAACCTTTTTTTAATCCCTAAAAAAAGCTTCTGCTTTCTTTGGGCATAGAAGGAGATAAAGCAATGGCCAGCTAATTTTCTTAAAAGGTTACAATTCTGTAAGACAGCCACAATGCGCTGTTTTTTTTTTACAGATTCAGCTGCAAAACTCAGCGTTTTTAATGAGTTGGGAGTTGCTCAAAATGAGTCATGTCTGGTTAGATCAAGGACCGGCAAAAAGGTCAATCAGGATAGACCAACAGATTCCTAGGAAGTCTGCAATTGGTCACCAAGAGTTTGTAGTCTTGGTCAAGCTTGGCTGCTGCTCAATGCTTTCCTCTGAAGCCTCAGTATTCCTCATCTGTAAAATGGGCGCACCAAGGCTTGCTTAGAAACTGGCTTTTGTTTTGCTTTGTTTCAGAATGAGATGCATATGTCATCAAAGCTGTTTTAGAAATGTCTAGATCAGTGTTTCTCAACCAGGTGTGCGGTCTTCAGCTCCCAGAATTACTCAATCAGCCAAGCTGGCTGGGGAATTCTGGGAGTTGAAGTCCACCCATCTTAAAAACGACGAAGATTGGGTCTAGATGTTAGAACCCAGATAATTACCTCAATTATGGCCTGTGGCCCTTAAGAAAAGGACTCAATGGCCCAGATAAATGATCAGGTTTGTTATTTAGACCGTCCTCCCTCATTATCTTAACTTCCAATAATCGGGGGGGGGGGGAATCCACTCTGAAGTATAAGCAAATAAAGTGTAAGCAACAAAGATGATTAGGGGACTGGAGGCTAAAGCATATAAGGAATGGTTGCTCGAATAGACTAGAATATGTCTAGTTTAATGAAGAGAAGGACCAGGGGGGACATGATAGCAGTCTTCCAATATCTCAGGGGCTGCCCCAAAGAAGAGGGAGTCAAGCTATTCTCAAAAGCCCCTGAAGGCAGGACAAGAAGCAACGGATGGAAACTAATCAAGGAGAGAAGCAACCTAGAACTAAGGAGAAACTTCCTGACAGTTAGAACAATGAATCAGAGGAACAACCTGCCTCCAGAAGCAGTGAATGCTCCAACACTGGAAGTTTTTAAGAAGAGACTGGACAGCCATTTGTCCGAAATGGTACAGGGTTTCCTGCCTGAGCAGGGGGTTGGACTAGATGACCTCCAAGGTCCCTTCCAACTTTATTATTATTATTATTATTATTGAGCAAACCCACAGAACAAACTAAATCTCATCTGCAGAAAAACAGTTCTGAAAAATGAGACCGACAGCCAGGCGGTTGAGACCTACCAGATGAATTTCTTACCATCCCTATCGCAAAACCGTAACGCAGACAGGGAGGATTTAGGACGTCTTCCAAATCTTAAAAAAAAAACAAAAACCATTTTTCCCTACTTGAAAAATTGCACACACACACAAAAAAAATATCGAGAGGAATCGGAAATGCAGGGGGTCCATTCCAGCAGAAATACGGAAGATTTTTTACGTTAGACCAGAGTGAGAAGTAAAAAAGATCACGTTAAACAGAAGATCCTTTCACACGATATATATACATATTAAAAAAAACTGTCTCTCTCCTGGTTCTCCACCCAGCTTCTGAATAAAATATTTTTTTTTCTTTTTAAATTAAAAAAGGGTTTCTGTATCAAAATCTGCAAGGGTCTTTTGTGGTTTCTCATTCTTCCATCATGGCCCAAACCTCTTCAGCTTTCTGATAGTATTGGTTGGCTAGCCGGCCCTTCATAGCTTGCATGGCGTCTTCAGCCGCTTCCGTGTAAAGCTCTCCTGGAAGGAAGAAGGACAGGTAAAGACCCAATCCAATTCGAGACTCACCTACCTGAGACCCCTGGCCATGGGGTCTTCATGGGACCCCCTTGGACATCCGGCCGAATGGGCCACATGGCTAAGAATTTAAGGAGTTGGGCAAAAGCCTTGAAAACGAGCCAGCCTCATACCTGATCTCTGCAGATCCTGGTCTAAATTAAACCCTCCCGTCATCAGCATCTCTGCTTCTTTTGCGAGGAGGAGATAACGAGGTTCATCTTGAGTGCCGTCATACTCGCCCCCTTCGTCATAATCGGTCATGTTCAAAGCTTTGTCGTACCAATACAAAGCTTCTTTCCAATCCTGCTCTCTGCGGAGTCGAAAAATAACAGAAGCCAACGTGAATCGTCTCCAGAGGCGCAACTGATGGATTGAGTGTGGCTTGGCAGCAAACCTGGCCACTTTAAGGTGTGTGGACTTCAACTCCCAGAATTCCTCAGCCAGCCAGCATTCTGGAAGTTGAAGCCCACACATCTAAAAGTGGCCAAGGTTGAGAAACGTTGGTGTAGAAGACATTATTAAAACAGCTTTGATGGTTTATGCATCTCATTCTCAAACAGAGCAAAGCAAAAGTCAGTTTCTAAACGCGTATTGGCATGCCCATTTTACAGATGAGGAATACTGAGGCTGAGAGGACAGCATTGGCAAAGACTAGCTTCCTAGCACAGGCTAGAAACCCATGCTGGCTAGGGAATTCTGGGAACTGAAGTCCCCAAGTCTTAAAATTGCCAAGTTTGCTTTACAGACTAGCAAACTGTAGTAGACAGGGGGAATGCTCTTGTTTTGGGTTAAATGTCTTAGATTACAAGACAAGGCCATCTGCCCCCCTAGAGAGGGATAGTTCACTCTCCTCTTTAACCACACAAGGCTACCTGTCTGGGGTCAGGTTCACGCCCATGTCGTAAGCTCTCGCCACAAGAATCATGGAAGGACGGTCTCCAGCTTCAGCTGCTCGGCACAAATAGTCAAAGCCCTTGGTTCTGTTTTGCTTTGTGTCCTACAGAAGACATGGAAAGGGGTGGAAGAAAAAAGAAAGAGCGATATAATGGAGAATATTGGTAGCTCAGGGTTGAAATGAGGGGTCCTTGGTAGTCTCTGAGCTTGGTGGTTTTCTTGTGGACATTTCAGGACCCAACTAGGTAACATCATCAGTGCTTAAAGGGAATGGGTTTGTGGAGAGGAGGAGGAGGAGGAGGAGGAGGAGGAGGAGGAGGAGGAGGANGGAAAAAATAAGATAAAAGGCTACCATACTTTTTAAAAAAACCCAATAAGATTTCTTGAGCTGAATTTGGTTTTGTTTATACATCGGTCAGTAGCTGTTTGAGATGAGCAAAGAATACTATTGGTGTTTTTTAAAACCTTTTTTTAATCCCTAAAAAAAGCTTCTGCTTTCTTTGGGCATAGAAGGAGATAAAGCAATGTCCAGCTAATTTTCTTAAAAGGTTACAATTCTGTAAGACAGCCACAATGCGCTGTTTTTTTTTTTACAGATTCAGCTGCAAAACTCAGCGTTTTTAATGAGTTGGGAGTTGCTCAAAATGAATCATGTCTGGTTAGATCAAGGACCGGCAAAAAGGTCAATCAGGATAGACCAACAGATTCCTAGGAAGTCTGCAATCGGTCACCAAGAGTTTGTAGTCTTGGTCAAGCTTGGCTGCTGCTCAATGCTTTCCTCTGAAGCCTCAGTATTCCTCATCTGTAAAATGGGCGCACCAAGGCTTGCTTAGAAACTGGCTTTTGTTTTGCTTTGTTTCAGAATGAGATGCATATGTCATCAAAGCTGTTTTAGAAATGTCTAGATCAGTGTTTCTCAACCAGGTGTGCGGTCTTCAGCTCCCAGAATTACTCAATCAGCCAAGCTGGCTGGGGAATTCTGGGAGTTGAAGTCCACCCATCTTAAAAACGACGAAGATTGGGTCTAGATGTTAGAACCCAGATAATTACCTCAATTATGGCCTGTGGACTCAATGGCCTCAATGGACTCAATGGCCCAGATAAATGATCAGGTTTGTTATTTAGACCGTCCTCCCTCATTATCTTAACTTCCAATAATCGGGGGGGGGGGGGAATCCACTCTGAAGTATAAGCAAATAAAGTGTAAGCAACAAAGATGATTAGGGGACTGGAGGCTAAAACATATAAGGAATGGTTGCTCGAATAGACTAGAATATGTCTAGTTTAATGAAGAGAAGGACCAGGGGGGACATGATAGCAGTCTTCCAATATCTCAGGGGCTGCCCCAAAGAAGAGGGAGTCAAGCTATTCTCAAAAGCCCCTGAAGGCAGGACAAGAAGCAACGGATGGAAACTAACCAAGGAGAGAAGCAACCTAGAACTAAGGAGAAACTTCCTGACAGTGCGAACAGTTAACCAGTGGAACAACCTGCCTCCAGAAGCGGTGAATGCTCCAACACTGGAAGTTTTTAAGAAGAGACTGGACAGCTATTTGTCCGAAATGGTACAGGGTTTCCTGCCTGAGCAGGGGGTTGGACTAGATGACCTCCAAGGTCCCTTCCAACTTTATTATTATTATTATTATTATTGAGCAAACCCACAGAACAAACTAAATCTCATCTGCAGAAAAACAGTTCTGAAAAATGAGACCGACAGCCAGGCGGTTGAGACCTACCAGATGAATTTCTTACCATCCCTATCGCAAAACCGTAACGCAGACAGGGAGGATTTAGGACGTCTTCCAAATCTTTTAAAAAAAACAAAACACCATTTTTTCCCAACTTGAAAAATTGCACACACACACACAAAAAAATATCGAGAGAGGAATCGGAAATGCAGGGGGTCCATTTCAGCAGAAATACGGAAGATTTTTTACGTCAGACCCGAGTGGAAGTAAAAAAGATCACGTTAAACAGAAGATCCTTTCACAGGATATATATATATATATAAAAAAACCTGTCTCTCTCCTGGTTCTCCACCCAGCTTCTGAATAAAATATTTTTTTTTCTTTTTAAATTAAAAAAGGGTTTCTGTATCAAAATCTGCAAGGGTCTTTTGTGGTTTCTCATTCTTCCATCATGGCCCAAACCTCTTCAGCTTTCTGATAGTATTCGTTGGCTAGCCGACCCTTCATAGCTTGCATGGCGTCTTCAGCCGCTTCCGTGTAAAGCTCTCCTGGAAGGAAGAAGGACAGGTAAAGACCCAATCCAATTCAGGGCTTGCCCACCTGAGACCCCTGGCCATGGGGTCTTCATGGGACCCCCTTGGACATCTGGCCGAAGGGCCACATGGCTAAGAATTTAAGGAGTTGGGCAAAAGCCTTGAAAACAAGCCAGCCTCATACCTGATCTCTGCAGATCCTGGTCCAAATTAAACCCTCCCGTCATCAGCATCTCTGCTTCTTTTGCGAGGAGGAGATAACGAGGTTCATCTTGAGTGCCGTCATACTCGCCCCCTTCGTCATAATCGGTCATGTTCAAAGCTTTGTCGTACCAATACAAAGCTTCTTTCCAATCCTGCTCTCTGCGGAGTCGAAAAATAACAGAAGCCGACGTGAATCGTCTCCAGAGGCGCAACCGATGGATTGAGTGTGGCTTGGCAGCAAACCTGGCCACTTTAAGATGTGTGGACTTCAACTCCCAGAATTCCCCAGCCAGCCAGCATTCTGGAAGTTGAAGCCCACACATCTAAAAGCGGCCAAGGTTGAGAAACGTTGGTGTAGAAGTCATTATTAAAACAGCTTTGATGGTTTATGCACCTCATTCTCAAACGGAGCAAAGCAAAAGTCAGTTTCTAAACGCGTATTGGCGTGCCTATTTTACAGATGAGGAATACTGAGGCTGAGAGGAAAGCATTGGCAAAGACTAGCTTCCTAGCACAGGCTAGAAACCCATGCTGGCTAGGGAATTCTGGGAACTGAAGTCCTCAAGTCTTAAAGTTGCCAAGTTTGCTTTGCAGACTAGCAAACTGTAGTAGACAGGGGGAATGCTCTTGTTATGGGTTAAATGTCTTAGATTACAAGACAAGGCCATCTGCCCCCTAGACTAGAGGGATAGTCCACTCTCCTCTTTAACCACACAAGGCTACCTGTCTGGGGTCAGGTTCACGCCCATGTCGTAAGCTCTCGCCACAAGAATCATGGAAGGACGGTCTCCAGCTTCAGCTGCTCGGCACAAATAGTCAAAGCCCTTGGTTCTGTTTTGCTTTGTGTCCTACAGAAGACATGGAAAGGGGTGGAAGAAAAAAGAAAGACCGATATAATGGAGTATATTGGTAGCTCAGGGTTGAAATGAGGGGTCCTTGGTGATCTCTGAGCTTGGTGGTTTTCTTGTAGACATTTCAGGACCCAACTAGGTAACTTTATCAGTGCTTAAAGGGAATGGGTTTGTGGAGAGGAGGAGGAGGAGGAGGAGGAGGAGGAGGAGGAGGAGGAGGACTGTGAGGTCCTTGATGGTCTCTGAGCTTGGTGGTTTTCTTGTAGACATTTAATGACCCAACTAGGTAACATCATCAGTCCTAGAAGGGAGCGGGGTTTGTGGGGGGGAGGAGGAGAAGGAGGAGAAGGAGAAGGAGAAGGAGAAGGAGAAGAAGGAGAAGGAGAAGGAGAAGAAGGAGAAGGAGAAGGAGGAGGAGGTCGTCCTTGGTGTTCTCTGAGCTTGGTTGCTTGCTTGTAGATGTTTCATTACCCAGCTAGGTAACATCATCAGTGCTAGAAGGGAATGGGTTTGTGGAGAAGAGGAGGAGGAGGAGGAGGAGGAGGAGGACTGTGAGGTCCTTGATGCACTCTGAGCTTGGTGGTTTTCTTCCAGACCTTCACCCAAACTAGGAAACACCCATCAGCGCTGAAGAAAAAAATAATGTGTGGACCTTTGCAACTGAACCGCCTCACTCACATAGCAACGAAAAATCTGAAGCTCAGTTGCGGCCATAAGCCAAGGACTGCCTGTGGTTACCTGCAGAATGACCTCTGAAAGAATGTGATGAGGTAGCTGAGAATACATGAGGCCCAGCCCTACAATGGCTTCCAGTTCTCCACACTCGGCTGCGTGCGCCAGGTGGAAGAGAGCCGAATCTTGGTCCCACTCCTGATCCTTTTCGCAAAACCGGCCGGCTTCGTGGTAGCGGACCATCGCCAGGTGAACCTGTTGGGAGGAGGGAGAAAAGCTGTAAGGGGACGTCGGACAGACCTCGGGCGATGGGTGAAGAGATGCTGCCTGGGGGAAGATTAAACTAGAGACAGCATAGCCCTCACTTTTCCAAGGATGGATTTTCCGATCTTCTTCTCCAGCTCCAGGCCGTTGAGTCTCTGAACTTCTACCGCAACGCAAGAAGGTCTGTGAATGTGAACTCGGGCGGCGTTGTAGAGATTCCATTTCTCCACGCTGACCTAGAAGAGGGAAAGTCCACCAGAACTTCAGTCTGAAGAGTTAAGAGAAAGGAAGCGAGGAGAAACCAAAAAAAGAAAAGTGTCCTACTTCACATCTTCACCATCTTTCTTCTCAATGAGCTTCTTCACAATCATCACAGCAGCAGAACACTAGTCTGGCCAAAAATGGCTCCATGGTGGAACTCTGAAACTTCTTTCGTAAGTTAAAAAAAAATCCCTCCAGACTGAAATCTTAAGAGAGCTTTTCTCAGCCATGGACCGTGTACACTCCTCATGCTAAGCCACAGCTTTTTGGGTAAGCCAGACTGTCTGAATTCACCCTTAACTGTCCTTTTGTGAGCCCAACTAAGTAGACCAGACCAGAAAAATCAACTCCAGCAGAAGACCACAATTACACTTTATTAATAAGCTTGGCTAGAACTGTGTTTCTCAACCGTGGCAACTTTAAGATGCGTGGACTTCAACTCCCAGAATTCCCCAGCCAGCCAGGAAGCTAGGACAATATCCCTAAAAATTTTTCACAGACACACACACACATGCACACATTGATATCTCTGCAGCGAGGGCAAGGAGACACAAACACACTGAGCGCACGCTGCACACTGGACACGTTAAAACCATTCCCAGTACACAAAATGTTCATCAGAATGACAAAAGGAGCATTGCAACATCATGACTTAAGTTCTGCTCCTTAAGAACATCACAACAAGTGTCCCACGGGGGCGAAGTTTGTTGTGTGACAATGCAGTGCGTATTTTATCCTTCACTTCCCTGCAGACATGTGTCCCTCTGCATATGTGATCCTGCAAACCTGGGTTGTGCGGTCCTCGGATTTGAAGTCGATTCTGAAAAAGAGCCACTGTTACAGCTGTACCTTCTTGCCTGGCACCTAAAGCGGTGCTTGCCCTACTTTTCAATTTATAGACCAACCTGTTCCACCGCTCATAAAATGCCCAAGAAAGGCTAAATATACAGGCATGGTTTTCCTGAAACCATTCACACATATAAAAGCACCGACGTTTGTGATTATTTCAAACATAAGCATCCTAGCTATGCTTTCCAAAAACAATAGCTTCCTATACAACAGGCTATTAGAGCCCTGGTGGCGCAGTGGTTAGAATGCAGTATTGCAGGCTGACTCTGCTCACTGCCGGGAGTTCGATCCTGCCCGGCTCAAAGTTGACTCAGCCTTGCATCCTTCCGAGGTCGGTAAAATGAGGACCCAGATTGTTGGGGGGCAATAGGCTGACTCTGAAAACCGCTTAGAGAGGGCTGTAAAGCACTATGAGGCGGTATATAAATGCTATTGCTATTGCTATTAGGCGGCGTGATGGCTCAGGAATTTAAGACACTGAGCTTGTCATCTGGAAAACTGACATCCTGGGTTTGAGACCCAAGTATCACGCGACGGGGTAAGCTCCCGTTCCTTGCTCCAGCTCCTGCCCAATTAGCAGTTTGAAAGCATGCAAATACGAGTAGATAAATAAGTACCACTTCGGTGGGAATTAATAGCATTCCGTGCGCCTTTGGCATATAGCCAGCTGGCCACATGACCACGGAAATACTTAGGACAATACTGGCTCCCTCGGCCAAGAAACGGAGGTGAGCACCACGCTCTAAAGTTGGACACAACTGGACAGACACATCTTTACCTTTACAACAGGCTTAAAGCAAAGATCAGCCTACATGCTGCATTGTGGGTTGAACCCAGCAAAGCATTTAAGCACATTCTCACATTCAGGTACATAGGAAGAAGTCTCAAAGGAGCTACTATGTCTACTCTGGACTACAACTTAAAAAACATTTTAAAACTGCGATGCTGAGGCACACTCCAAGATCTGGAATTGTTTGCCAAGAACCCCCAAAAAAGCAGAGGAGAAAAAACAAGCCAAAATCCCAGAAACAGAATAAAATGCATGCAGAATCACCCTTTTGTTCCTGAGAATCGGTTTAGCGGTCTCAGACACTTTATTTAGAACAGCATTTCTCTAGTTGGAAAAGACAGAGGATTAAACAGGGAAGGAAAAAAGAAAAGAGGGGTAAACCCCGGGAAAAGATTCTTCAGGAATTCAGGGGAAATTAAGCAGCTTTGGTGAAGAGGTCATCTGGAGCAGAGTGTGATTTTTGGAAAAGATCGGATTTATTTACCCGGGCGGAACTGCCCAAGCTGTCTTCATCCGATTCGTGTCTCCGGTTGCAGTTAAGATGACACTAAGTGAATGGAGGGGAAAGAAGAAAAAAAAGAGAGAGAACAATTTAATTCAGGTTTGGATGAAAAGCATTTTTAAAAAGCTTCATGTTCTAAAAAAAAAAGTTGGGCCAGTGTCACGGAGGGGCTAACTTAAAAATGAGGCAAGTTAAATATTTAATAATAATAATAATGATAAAGTTGGAAGGGACCTCGGAGGTCATCTAGTCCAACCCCCTGCTCAGGCAGGAACCCTATACCATTTCAGACAAATGGCTGTCCAGTTTCTTCTTAAAAACTTCCAGTGTTGGCGCATTCACCGCTTCTGGAGGCAGGTTGTTCCACTGGTTAATTGTTCTCACTGTCAGGAAGTTTCTCCTTAGTTCTAGGTTGCTTCTCTCCTTGATTATAATAATAATAATAATAATAAAGTTGGAAGGGACCTTGGAGGTCTTCTAGTCCAACCCCCTGCTCAAGCAGGAAACCCTATTACCATTTCAGACAAATGGCGGTCCAATCTCTTCTTAAAAACTTCCAGTGTTGGAGCATTCACAGCTTCTGGAGGCAGGTTGTTCCACTGGTTAATTGTTCTCACTGTCAGGAAGTTTCTCCTTAGTTCTAGGTTGCTTCTCTCTTTGGTTAGTTTCCATCCGTTGCTTCTTGTCCTTCCTTCAGGCGCCTTGGAGAATAGCTTGACTCCCTCTTCTTTGGGGCAGCCCCTGAGATACTGGAACACTGCTATCATGTCCTCCCTCGTCCTTCTCTTCGTTAAACTAGACATCCCCAATTCCAGCAACCGTTCCTTATTAAAAGATCTCAACGGATGCTATGAAGAATATGCATTTTTGTGTTCCTATTCAAAATGCCAGTCTCTAGAACAGGGGTCTTCAAACTTGGCAAGGGGAATCACGTGACCCGCCCCGGGACGTTACAACCGTCATAAATACGAGTCGGTTGCCAAGTGAATTTTGATCACGTGACCATGGGGGGGGGAATGCCGCGAGGGTTGTGTGAAAAACGGTCGTAAGTCACTTTCTTCTGGGCAGTTCCCACGGTCACTAAATGAATGTTGTAAGTCAAGGACTACTTCTACAAGAACACGAGGAGGGAGTGTATTGTACCCAGACTAAGGGCAATGAATTGTCGTCTGCTTAGAAGTCAAGTCAGGATGTCCATCCAATTGCAAATTGTGCGATGTATTTGAAAATAATAATAATAATCAAGGATTGGTGCACGAAATGGGTGGGGGAAAAAGATATTACCTTTTCACGGTGATCCATATCTTCGTGGTCACTCCTTTTCTCACTGGGGCACCCGCTGTCACCTCCATTTTCAGAGTCCTAAGGATAAACACAGGAGAGAAAAATAAGAGTTCTTCCTTTGCAGTTATCCTTATTTTATAGATGGAGACTTTGTCCTTCTCTTCTACCGAATTGGAAATGGTACTATCAATCCTCGTGGTTTGAGAACCTCCAGCCCAAATTAGGAATTAAAATAAAGGGGATCCAGCTTCCAGATTACGACGGGGGATTTCACCCAATAATATCACAGACACTTGGTCTACTTCTTTTGGGTGGGACAATGAAAGCAGCCCGTGGTTCTTGGCCCTGCTGGAGATGATGGTCCTGGTTCTCCGTTCATTCAGTAATGGAAACTCAAGAGGAGAGAGATATTTGAATACCGCAAATGGAGAGAAAGTCCTGTTTTGATATCACACTACAGCAGAGGTCTCCAACCATGGCAACGTGAAGACTTGTGGACTTCAACGCCCAGAATTCCTCAGCCAGCTATGAATTCTGGGAGTTGGAAGTCCATGGGTCTTCAAGTTGCCAAGTTTGAAGACCCCCATCCCAGAGTTCATTGGAAGATCAGGTAAAGTGAGCATTTTAGGAAGTTAAAAAAAAATAACACTTGCTGGGTTTTTTTTCATCAACCCAATGGTTGCCTCCTCCATGATCCTAAACCATGACTTGTTTCAACCACCATTTAATGAGCAAATCACAGTTTGTGTGGTTGACAAACCGCAGCAAGTCACAAACACGCTGGCTCATAAGCACCAGGGCCTGGATTTACACCTCACCCTAAACCCAGCCCAATCTTTTTAGGGCTGGAGCATAATGTGTGAATCCAGGTAGGTCTTGAGGAACTTACCCGTTGATTGTCGAGGCCTTCGTGGTCTTTGTGAACCAAGTTGTCGACTTCATTAAAGACAGGCCAGTCTAAATCAAAACAAAGAAGGATTTCACCCTTTAGGCAAGGATGCCGTAGAACAGTTGTAAATCCCTTTTTTTTAGCCCTGTCATAACTTCAAATAGTCACTAAAAGATTGGCCATTAAGTTGAGGTCTTAACATTTTATTAATGAATACATATGAATTCATGCTTAAAAATGTAACTGTGGGTTGCTGCAATGGTTGCAATTATGAGGACCATCTGTGAGTCCCTTTTTTCAGTGCCGTTGTAACTTTGAACAGTCACTAAACGAAGGCTCGCAAATCGAGGACTACCTGTATTCTCCAGACTCTCATACTGTAATTGCCCTATTTTCTAAAACCAGCAGTCCCCATTGGCTGACACAAAAATATCTGCCCACGGTTGGCACTTACGAAGAGCCTCCATCTTTTGGCTGTGAGGCGTGGCTGAGAACGGGGAAGAGGGCAACGAGTCGAACGCCATGTCGCTCATGCTTTCATCCCCCGAGTTTTCGGAGAGACGGGAGAGGAACGGGGGACGACTGCCAGAGACGGTTCGCACATGGCTACTGCCACATTTCTCTTCCGTGCCCCGAAGGACAGTCTGGGCCGATTCCTGGACAGCAAAAAGTAAAACCTCAATCAGGAACTTCTAGTACTCTCTGAGTAAATATGCCCCTGTTGAAATAAGGGTAGGTCCCTGTTCATACTTCTACAAGTTCAAACGGTGCAAAATTGGATTTAGTGCCATTTATAAATCAACATCCGGGGGCTTTTAATGTAAGCCAAGCTTCAGTTAGTGCAAATTCGAATAAGGCTGCCATTTTGTGGGATTCGCGAATCGTACCCTCTTCACAAAATGGCCTCCAGCAATTCAAAGCTCCTTTGCCGACAATACTTACAAGTAGTTTGCTACTGCGAAACAAGGCGTCCTTCTCTGTGGAGGAGAGATCAAAAGGCATCAGCCCCATGCTTTGACAAATCCGGTTGCAGGAGTGAGAATGGAAGAACAAGGCCATCCCTCGCACACCTGGGGCAGGTAGAGAACCATCCACAGAAAGAATGAGAAAATTGTTTTGAGATGCAATGCCTTACTTACATGGAAGCCTAGCGATTTTTCTGAAGTCAAGAACCATTCAGACCAACCAGCCATCAACAGACACATAGAGATTAACCACACGTACACATCATTTAAATGAGGCAATAAAAACAAAAGACTAGAAAACATCTTCTCCAGCAACCAATATACCAAATAAGCACGGATTACCTAGTCAGATAATGAAACATCTGCAACCAACTTAGAAGCACCAAGGACATCACAACAGCATCACAATATAGGTAAGTCCTCCACTTACGACTCAATTTCCATTGCTAAGTGACATTTGTTAAGTGAGTTTTGGGCCATTTTCAGCGTCGTTGTAACTTTGAACCATCACTGAATAAACTATTGTAAGTTGAGGACGACCTAATGTTATTTGTTCTCATCAGCACACTGGACCCGTGTTTAAAGATTGTTTTTTCCAAGGATGGAGGTTTCCCAGAACTAAAGCTGACCCCTTCTCAAATCAAACACCATTCCCCAATCCCTGAAGAAGTTGAGCCACCCACAATGACAAATAATTGCTGTTTTTTTTACCGAGATTCCCGTCTCCAAAATCTGTGCCACTCTCAGTATGGATCTGGGGATCTGTGTACAGGTCTCCAACACCTTGGATGTCCACAATGATCAGCTGGTGTCCGGAGCGTTCAAAGGTGAAATGGCTAAAGGCCTGCAAGAGAATGGACGTCGCATCAGCTCAACGGGAAGAAAAAAACACATTTGCTTCTACGGGAAGTTACTGTCGCTGCACAAATGCAGAATTCTATGGGGACACTTTGCACTTGGGGAGATGTCAACAGGGACCAGCTTCTTGCCCAGACCCAATTATTCTAAAAAATAGCTTTTGCAACACTGAAGACCAAATTGAACAATTAGAACAATAGAACAATTAATCAGTGGAACAACCTGCCTCCAGAAGCTGTGAAGTTTTTAAGAAGAGACTGGACAGCCATTTGTCACTAACCTTAACTTTAATCTTACTGAACAGGCTAAGGTTATCCATCATCCACCGAATTGCCAACTTGTTGCAATGAAAGTCCTACCTGTGGGGTCAGACGGATGTTGTCATCTCGTACGAATCCCGAGTTCGAATTGTACTTGATGTATTTCCCCTCAATGTAATGTTCCAGGTGATAAAGAGGCCGCCCCGGTCTGTTCTTCATTTCAATGATGCAGGTCTGGACAATATCTACCTAAGGAGAAGAAAGAGGGAAAAAAAATAAGTGACAGAGAAGAGAGGGGGAAAAAACACACATGGTTTTGAACTTTCTGGGCTTCACTAATTCTCCCCAGGATTCTGCGTGAGAATATACCTGCTTGGGGGGTTTATGGCGGTTATATTCTTCTCCCCATAACTTGGCCTCCATCTGCAGCCGCACATCCTCAAAATAGACGTCCCGGTTGACCGTCTCAATGTATCTCTTGGCCACGTAATTAAAGGCCCCTTTCCAATTCTGCATGTGCAGAAAATTGGACAGCTTTTTCCTTAAAAAGACCGAGAGAAACAAACATCCGGTGAAGCTAAGATACTGGGGAAACAGCGGGCCTTTTACGAGTCCTTTGCCATTTTAAGGCAAGCTTTCTTCCGCAATTTGTATCTACGGAAAAAAGATCTGCTTTAGAGAAAGGGGTAGATTTCCTGGCACGCCGGAGAAATCCACTCCTGGCATACCCTGGTCTGATAGCTTTCTCCTAGAAGTCCTGAACAAGGATGGGCAAAACCAGCTTTTCTAACTTTCAAAAGCAGCTTTCCGCAATCGTAGTTACTCTGCTTGTGAGCTATGCAACAATCAAACAGAATAACAGAGTTGGAAGGGGCCTTGGAGGTCTTCTAGTCCAACCCCCTGCTCAGGCAGGAAACCGTATACCATTCCAGACCAGTAGCTGTCCAGTCTCTTCTTCAAAATCTCCCGTGTTGGAGCACTCACAACTTCTGGAGGCAAGCTGTTCCACCGGTTAATTGTTTTAACTCTCAGGAAATTTCTCCTTAGTTCTAGGTTGCTTCTCTCTTTGATTAGTTTCTATCTGTTGCTTCTTGTCCTGCCTTCAGGTGCTTTGGAGAATAGCTTGACCCCCTTTTCTTTGTGGCAACCCCCCAAATGTTGGAACACTGCTATCATGTCACCCCTAGTCCTTCTTTTCACTAGACATAATCAATTCCAGCAACTGTTCTTCATATGTTTTAACCTCCAGTCCCCTAATCATCTTTGTTGCTCTTCTCTGCACTCTTTCCAGAGTCTCAACATCTTTTTTTATATACATCTTTTTTAAACTAGTGCTTTAATTTCTGGGTTATTAGTAGATTAATGTACCAGTGCTGGAAATTTATCCCTATATGAAAAGATCCTAGTATAAATAGAACATCCCCCACCGTTTGTTCCATTTCATCTCCAGGAATTGCCTCATTTCACAAAGAGTAAGAGGGGTGGCGATTTTCCGTGTATTTTGCAACGAGGGAAAAGCAATTGCTTCAAAAAGTGACTTTGGCCCTTCATTATCTCCTTGGTACCAGTTTCCTTTCTTGAGTTAAACCTCAAGTAAAAGCAGACGTGAATGAAAACAAGAAAATGGGAGTCTTTTTTCAAACCACGGAGGTCTAGGAACAGCTGCACACTTACGTCCGAAAGCATTCGCGCATCGCTCCTCGGCCAAAAGGCTGGAAAAACAAACCAGGTGATTAATACAGGTAGTCCTCACGTTACAATTCACTAAGCAACCGTTCAGAACGGCACTGAAAAAAAGTGACTGAGGACCATCCTCGCACTTATGACCGTCACAGCATCCCCACGATCACATGATCAAAATTTGGGCATCAGCCAACCCTTTTTTGAGAGTTGCATAGTCCTGGGGTCAGTTGACAGCAACCTGCCACATTCCTAACTAGCTTTGGATAAGGACAGTCAACGGAGGAAGCCGAATTTGCTTAATGACCATATGATTCATTTAATGACCGTGATCTGCTTAACAACCAGAGCCCCAAAAAAAGGTCTGCTTTTCTTACCTGCGCAGCCATTTTGATCAACACCTCGTCTTCGATCCATTCTCCAGTAACAGCATTGTACCTGCCCAGTTAAAAAAAATGAAAATGAAAATGCAAAAAGAGAGGAATATATTATATTCCAGTTGCTTAGTCCTGAATGCTTGCTTGTTTTCACAAGTTGTTAACCACCCAGAGTTGCATCTGCGAGATGGACCAGCGGCCTTTAACCAAGCCAATGGTTTGCTAGGGGAATGTTTTTGCCAAAACTCAGAAGTTTCCTAAAGCTTCAAAAAGTTTCAAAAACTGTCAGAAAATGTGGTTAGATGACCGTGGAAGGGGCCGACTGTTGGAACTTCAGACCTGGGTCATAAATCCCCTTTTTTAGGGGGGTTGGTTGTAACTTCAAATGTTTTTAAGCCACCGTCATAAACTGAAGACTACCTGCAGAGTTATGTACACTATGACCGATAATATTGTGATATATGAGTTGCACACACACACACACACACATACACACATGATGCAGGCAGGAATTATTAAGAGTTCAGGAGATAAGCATGAGAGGTTTTCCCTGCTTCTGGATAATGAGATTAGCTCCAATTCAGGCACCGATTAATTAATAGGGAATGATATTATAACCTGTTTTGCTAATTTGATTTGTGTTGCTTTCTTTCAGCAGTTACCACTTTCTCCCTTTCCAACAATATCACAACCTTTAAAGAGTGGGAGGACAGAAACAGCCAGGCACTGTTGATTAATTTAATACACTAATATATATTTTTTGAATGCACCAGGGAGCAAAAGTAGAAATTCTTCAACCTCACATTTTCTCATGTGCAAGAAATATCGACCGACCTGTAGCGAGTGGCGTTTTCCATTTTGATGTCCTCCAGGTGAAATTCAGCCCAGGGGTCAGGCATGTGCTTGGCTTTTTCAACGGCATGCTTCCATGCTTCCTGTAAAGGTCAGAACTATTACATGAGTTATTTATAAAGTGCTTTCAGGGAATTTGTACTCACGGAAAGTCCCCCTCGGATCGGATTCACAGCCCTGATTCTGGCTCTTGGTTAAGTCTAGTTTACATTCAGATATTCTGCTAATCCACAAACCCTGGTTTAATAAATCAAAAAAAACTGGGCTTGCACTGAGTGGTAAAACAACATGGTGATTTAATGCAACATCAAGATCTGGTCAAGATCTCTATTATGTTTGGACCTAGAGACCAGTGGTTTTCAGCTGGTCCAGGATAAAAGATAAGTCTACCCTGGACACAAGGTCATAGTTTGACCTGTTTGAATTGAACATATTGTGTAGTCCAGAGGTGTCCAGCCCTGGCAA
Organism: Protobothrops mucrosquamatus; assembly: GCF_001527695.2. Lineage (NCBI taxonomy): Eukaryota > Metazoa > Chordata > Lepidosauria > Squamata > Viperidae > Protobothrops > Protobothrops mucrosquamatus. The sequence continues at coordinate 146,648 of NW_015387470.1, read as the reverse complement.
CTTGAAGACGTGTGGACTTCAACTCCCAGAATTCCCCAGCCAGCATGGAGATTTAGACCTGACCCACTTAATTACATTGTGTAAATGGATGTGAAAGCCAGACTTTGAAGAAATGTTCCATCGTGTTTTGGGAGGTTAATTTCATTAATTCCATATTGATTTGCAATATCTTTTTTTTTTTAATCTTTCCCACTCTTTTGGGAAACAAAACAGAACGGCAAATAAGTCGTTTCGACCAGATGTTCGTTTGTTTAAAAATGGGTGTGAATTATTCATCATTTCCCCATTGTTTTACTGCTGATTCATAGACTCCGGCTCTCTTTGTTTCCCTCAAGAAAATATATGGATAACACTGGAGGGGAGGGACAGGAATTTTTAAACTTCATTTTACAAAACTCAGCTTTAGGATTGAAAAGTACGTAGTAAACATGTTAATGCAAATTTAAAAAAAAGATGTACGGGACAAAGCCGGAGGGTAAAGTGGAATCCAAATGTTGAGCAAAAAAAGTCAGGGTGCTGGCCGCTGGTTATCCAATTAAACCCTCTCCTTTTAAAATGGATTTTGCAAGTAAAAAAAGGGGGGGCAGGATTTGGGTTATGCAATCACGGAGGCCATCTTGACTTTTTTGACCAAACCCTGGATAGCCCTCCCTCTCACCATCTTGCAAAGTTGGATCCTGACTCCCATTTGGCAACCGGTCTGTCCCAAAACTGCACAGAAGTACAATGATAAATGGGAGAAGAGTCACTCAGTGCATTAAATCACGTGCAAATATTTTTTTTTTCTTGCACAGAAAAAAAAATATTTTTGTTTCTTCTACTGTCTGGGCTGGTTCTCTTCCAGCAAAAAGCTTTTTCGGTTGACCTCGGATTTCTTTATTTAGTCCCGCACTCTGTGGTTTTTTGTTTTGTTTTGTCTTTTAAATAAACATACAGTGAAACTGGAACAGGAGTTTCATGTCCAAACGAAACCACACAAACATGCCACAAGCATCAGCGAAGAAGAGAAAGCTTTTAAAAACATAAAGCCCCCAGCACAGCGGCAAGAATTCAGGCACATGTGAGTACGAAAGAGAAGTTAAAAACATTACAACTCTAGAGTCATCCAAGTTGTTAGAAAATGCCAGGGTAGGAAAGCCAGATTGGTGTAGTTGTTAAGGTGCTGGTTTAGAAACTGGGAGATGGTGAATTCTAGTTCTGCCTTAGGCACAAAGCCAGCTGGGTGACTTTGGGCCAATCACCAACAGGTGGCGAGTTCTAGTTCTGCCTCATCCATGAAAGCCAGCTAGCTGACCCTCTCTCTCAACCCAACCCACCTCACAGGGTTATTGTTCCAGTAAGGAAAACAGGAGGAAGAAGGAATATTGTGTTTGTTTGCCACCTTTCGTTATAAAAACAATAAAGGTGGAATATAAATAAATAAAAATAGGTTGCCAAAGGAAGTTTAAATGCAGTGTTACTTTTATTTGATATGGTCCTCCTCCAAAGAGGTTGTCACACCCTATTTCAGAAGTGTGCAATTCCACGTTGGCTCAAAAAGCCACATCTGGGCCTTTCAAATGAGCTGGTGGGTGCCATCTTCCAAAACTGAGCAGCAAAAATCGGAGAAAAAGAAGAGAAAAAAAAAGGGGTTTTGCTTTCATTTCAGCGTCAGTTTCATTCAAGGAAATAGGCCTAGTCCAGGAGTAGGCAACCTTGGCTCTTTTATGACTCGTGGACTTCAGCTCCCAGAATTCCTGAGCCAGCCATGCTGAGGGGAAAGGGAGAGGTTTCCAAGCTGAGCCATGCTGGCTGAGGAATTCTGGGAGTTGAAGTCCAAGAGCCAAGGTTGCCTATACCCCTGGCCTAGTCTGATATCTTCCTAATCACGTCCACCCTTCTGTCTTGTTAAAATATCCACCCAGTCCCTGTAAAGAGATGGGCGGTTGCATAAATGGCTTAAAATAAATAACCGACAAATTAAAAATGACAGTTGGGTAACGGCTTTGGGGAGAGAGTTCCCAAACCGGAGTGGATAAAATGAAGATGACGTGAGATGCAAAGCAGGCATTTATTAGAGTCTGTTGGGGAACAGGAGGGGGTTTGGGGTGTGACCTACCCGTCCATGGTCAGTCTGAGCGTTGCGCTTAGGGGGGTGCTGAGTCCCATTCTGAAGGACACAGACAAGACACAGTTATTGAACGACACAGCAAAACAGACAAGCCAAAACGGTTATTGCAGCTACACAAAAGTCACCCGGCCACTAGGTTTCCAATCGCACTTTCCTTCTTCTTCCAAATTCGACAGAGATATGGTCAGTACAGGGTTACTTAGCAGTATCTACCCTACCCTATTGTGCAAAATAAATAAATAAATCCTGATGATTTCAAGAAGAGGACAGTGCAATCAAAAACATTCAAGAACAGGAGTTGATCTTGTGTTTTTTCCCCACTGTCCAGACACAACTTTTTAGGCTGGAGAGTAAAGCTTGCAAAAATCAATACTTGGGTATGTCATCTCCGGCCAGGTCACTTGTATGCTTTACCGGACAGTTTCATGAGCAAAAGATTTCTAATTACATCACCCATAATTGTTGGGGGTTGTTTTTTTTAAAGACAATTGACTTTTTTTTTCTGTGCAAGTACAATTATGTCATCTGTCACAAGACAAAGTGACTCTGGACGCTGTACAGCAAAAAAAGTTTAAAACAATAAACATGTCAATCAGCGCAAACTAATGCAGAAAAATAGGCTTGGAAGGGACCTTGGAGGTCTTCTAGTCCAACCTCTTGGAGCAGGAGACCCTACACCATTTCAGACAAATGGTTGTCTAGTCTCTTCTCAAAAACCTCCAGTGTTGGAGCACCCACAACTTCTGGAGGCAGGTTGTTCCACTGGTTAATTGTTCTCACTGTCAGGACATTTCTTTTTATTTCTAGGTTGCTTCTCTCCTTGGTTAGTTTCCATTTGTTGCTTCTTGTCCTGCCCTTTGGAGAATAGCTTGACCCCTTCTACTCTGTGACAATCCCTCAAATCTTAGAAGACTGCTATTATTTCTTCAAACCTTATAAGGAATCCATTGCACATGCTGGCCAGGGAATCAACTATGGAGAAGGCAACCTGGACCGGCACCCTTGTCCAAAATTTAGGAAGAGGGCAACCATACTAAAGCAGAAAAATATCCAAATTATGCTTATTGGCAGAGTTAGTTACATGCAGCCAAAGCAGACAAGAAAGCTCATTGCTGAAGGAAAAAAAAAACAATTCTGAAGAGGCTAAAACTTACCCTAATCTGGAAGGAATTTCTGGGAGAAGAGCTGGAAGAATAACATTCGTTTTTGACCAAGTTGCTATAATAGTTGTGAACTTTGTCCTCGGCTGCCTTGCTCAAAACAGGGTCATCTGTAATCGGGCAGATGTAATAATTCTCTTCCTCATCGCTGTCCACCTCGTGGCAATTCCCACAACCTGGTTTGGTTGGCGTGGCGTTGTCCAGGTACTCCATGTGAAATATCAGGTCTTCGTCCGCCATATTGGGAGAATACGGACCTCGCTCGGTGGGCTGCTGGGGAAGCCAGAATTACAGGCTGGAGAGACTAGGGAAGGAAATCAAAAGGCAAATGAATAATCAGGATTGGTGGGGGTAGAAACCAGGACTGGCTGGGTGTTCGCAGGACAAAGCTACAAACCATGGTTTAGAAGAAGAGGGGAACCCTGTCAGTTCTAACAATGCTGAGAGAGAGATGGATCCAGGATTCCAGAGGACTCTAAAACAAGCCAAATGCAAAACAAAGGCTATACTAGTTTGAATCCATGAGCTAACTCAGTTAATGTCTTCATTAATGTCAGCTTATAACCATTCGCTTAGGGATAGTTCGAAGTTATAACGGCACTGAGAAAAAAACGACTTAATACCATCGCAAAATGTCTGTGGAGATTCCTAGGCATCCAGATCATGTCCCCAAAGATGCTTTTTCATGAGACAACTGGACTTTGTTTTTCTTTGAAGACATTTTGCTTCTCATCCAGGAAGCTTCTTCAGCTTTGAAGAAGAGCTGAAGAAGCCTCTTGGATGAGAAGAGAAACATCTTCAAAGAAAAACAAGGAAGTCCAGTTGCCTCGTGAAAAAGCATCTTTGGGACTTAATACCATATTTCACACTTATGACCGGCATCCCTGTGATCAGATGATCAAAATTCAGACACTCGGCAACTCACTCATATTTATGACCGTTGCAGTGTCCCAGGGTCATCTGATCCCCATTTGTGATCTTCTGATCCAAAAGTGCCCCTGGCGTTGCTGGATCACTCAACTTGCCAATTGCTGTATTAGGGTCTGCAAAATTTCTATCCCTGAATTGCAGAGACAATGCGTTTTAGATAACACAACTTTTGCCTCTGCCGTGCCACGGGCTGTAACCATTGCCTCAAGTGGAAAGCTACATGACGACTCTAAGCCAGCCGTAAGCAGCATGGGGCACGTCTCAGCTTGCCATCTCCACCTCTACCACGTGCACAATTGCAAGAGAAGTAAAATACTAACAGGATCAACTAAACCAGCCAGCCTGGGCACGTTGGATTAAACCAGCCGCAATTAAAATCTGATGAAAAGAAGGACGAGGGGTGACATGATATAGCCGTGTTCCAGTATCTCAGGGTTTGCCACAAAGAAGAGGGAGTCAAGCTATTCTCCAAAGCACCTGAAGGCAGGACAAGAAGCAACGGATGGAAACTAATCAAGGAGAGAAGCAACCTGGAACTAAGGAGTAACTTCCTGACAGTGGGAACAATTAACCATTGGAACGACTTGCCTCCAGAAGTTGTGGGTGCTCCAACACTGGAGGTTTTTAAGAAGAGACTGGACAGCCATTTGTCTGAAATGGTATAGGGTCTCCTGCTCGAGCAGGGGGTTGGGCTAGATGACCTCCAAGGCCCCTTCCAAGTTTGTTATTCTATTCTGTTCTTTGCAGATGTTCCGAGTCTTATCTCCAGGACCAGCAAACGTTGAACAATGAGATCGATGTGGCTTCATGGGGAACATGCTGTTCCTTTCCTGCTTAAGGAGATCCATGCGCTGGTGCCAAGCAGACAGATTTTTCAAACCCTCTGGCTCTCTGCCAGCTGAGATCCCTACCAGCCAATCAGGCAAGGAGGCTGCAGCTTCCCTTCACGGTATGAAGAGACAGACAAAGAGCCCTTAATAAGTCCGTTGGCCACGCGCGGCTCCCCCAGGCACGGGGTTGAGAAGAAAACCCGTTGTTTATATATATATATATAATCCCTTTTGTCTGATGGAAGAGAAATGGGCCCTTGGAATACATGGATCTTCCTTGCAAAAGAGAAGCTGGTTCAGAAACAATCAAGTGCCTTTTTTTGGACAAGGGGATTGCTCAGTGGTCTACTTTTCCTTCTGCATATTTCCTAGCATTCTGTAACCCTTGGGTTTTTTTTTCAGATACAGGTAGTCCTCAACTTACGACCACAACTGAGCCCACAGCTTTATGTTGCTAAGTGAGAAATTTGTTGAGTGAGTCTTGGTCCCTTTTACGAATTTTCCTGCCACGTTTGTCAAGCGAATCGCTGCAGTTGTTAAATTAGTAACACGGTTGTTAAACGAATCTGGACTTTGCATGTCAGATGATTGCAAAAACATGACCCCCGCGACACTGCAACCGCCATAAATGTGAGTCAGTTGTCCAGCATCCGAATATAGATCACGTGAGCATGGGGAGGCTGCAGCGGTCGTAGGCGGGAAAAAGGGTCACTTGTTTTAGTAGCGTTGTAACTTTGAACGATCCCTAAATGAACTGTTGTAAGACGAGGACTACCTATATTGAAAGGAGCGATGGAAACCCAGAACCAAAACACAAAAATAAAAATCAGAAAAAATCAGCAGTCCCTCACTCCATCAGGAAGCCGGAAAAGGCTCCCAAGAGAACTTTCAAGCTGTCTGGGAATAAAGCAGAAAAACAGAAACCTTTTTTTTGGAAAGAAATTGAGAAAATGCATCTCACCTTGACCAATTTTTTTTTTGATGGCTTCGCCTGGTTTTCACTACGGTTTTGCCCAAAACGGGCAATTACTGACAAAACTGCAGCCCTGGCAAACCGCTGCTTCATTTAACAACCGCAGCAGCCACTTTACAATTGTAGCATTCGTTTAATGAGGACCACTGCAAAAAAAAAAAAAGTTGTAAAAACAGGTCAGTCACTCGGCCTGATTGACGACTGTCGTGATGGGCGGGCTCCATTACTCTCCTACTTTGAGGACTATCTGTATAAACTGAGCCCAGGGCGATGGTTCACCCAAAGATCAGACTGCCCCCTTAATCTCGGAGGAAATAAGGACAAGTACACTTTGTCTATTTACAAAAGGTGTGAATTCAAGAACCTCACCTCCTCCATTCCTCCTGCCTGATGCAAAAGCCTGCATTTTAACAGCCTGGTAACCTTATCATGCCTTCAATACCAGCTGGAGCCAAACAAATACATTCCCTCTGCACTGAAATTAGCCATAAATTATTCACTCCTTTTTACCAGGGCCTTCCTTTTTGCCTTTGTAAAAATGTTCCTTGCATTGGATTGTGCTGAAATGTTATTTCAGAGGCCCTAAATAGATAGGAAGGAAGGAAGGAGAGGTAGGGAAGGAAGGAAGGAAGGAAGGAAGGAAGGAAGGAAGGAAGGAAGGAAGGAAGGAAGGAAGGAAGGAAGGAAGGAAGGAAGGAAGGAAGGAAAATTACTGTACTGTTTTGTGTTGAAAATAGTTTGCACCCTATTTTGGATGCCAGCTATTTCCAATGCAAAACTCTCCATGTCCAAAGAATTAATTCAACAAACATTGTTAGGCAGACTGGAACTTTAAAAAAAAAACCTTCCTTCCTCCCTCCCTCCCTCCCTTCCTCCTTCTTTCTCTCTTTTCTCTCTTTCCTTTCTTATTCTTTTCTGTCTGTCTGTCTGTCTCTTTCTTTCTTTCTTTCTTTCTTTCTTTCTTTCTTTCTTTCTTTCTTTCTTTCTTTCTTTCTTTCTTTTCTTTTCTTTTCTTTTCTTTTCTTTTCCAAGCTTGGTGAAGCTATAAACCAACTGGGTACAACACATCAACACAGCTGAGCCGAGAGCTATTTTTGCTACACTGGAGATGAATTGCCACACATGCACACACAGACTTCCAGTGCAGCCAGGAGGTGGTTTACATAACATTTTACACTCTGAGCAACACAGGCGGTTGGTTGCACACGGCTGACTTCGCTCCACCCTTCCCCAAACACCCCATCATGCTGAAATCCAAGCAACATATGAGCTGATGGGAAGGCAGATCTCCTGATGGAGTACATCCGGATATGAGGTCACCTTTTTGCTTGTTAAGAAATAACCTTTCATTTTAATGCATTGTTTTTTCCAACCTTGACAGCTTGAAGATGGGTGGACTTCAACTCCCAGAATTCCCCAGCCCCGGAAATTGAAGTCCATCCATCTTCAAACTGTCAAGGTTAAGAAATGGTGATCTACGATTTCAGTTTGCATTTTCCAGCTGGGCCTTTCCTCCTCCCCCCCCCCAGATTTATAGACTGCTTCCCAGAATTCTTTGCAAGCCTGACTAGGGAATTCTGGAAGTTGAAGCCCCCAAGCCTGGAAAATGGAGGGTAACTTCCTAATTTACACCCTGCTTTGCAAGAACTGGGATTGGCAAAATATAGCCAATATTGCATGTCCTTAAGAACAAATGCAGAGAGAGAGAAAAATTCCTACAAATGTTTTCCAGCACATTTTGGGTCATATTTATTCCAGGTGAAGAAGCTTGGATTAAGTTCAGCCGCCCTGAGTCCGCAAGGAGAAGGGCGGGATATAAATTCGAATAATAAATAAAATAAATAAATAAATAAATAAATAAATAAACGAGAATCAATTATGCAGCAGGGGTGGGGCATTTCTTCAATAAGAGTTTTAAAATTGTGCAGATCACCAGTTACATTCTGTAAAGAAGCTGTCTCAACTTGTTTTTAAAATAGGCAATTTAATGTCAGGATTCTTCAAGAACAAACAGATCATCAGTGTAGCTGTAGCCTCTTCTGGCACCCCTGCACAATTGGGGTTACCGTTTACGGTTAAAAAAAAAAGAATTCAATTTTTAATTTGATGGGAAGGGGCTTCAGCTTATACCACTGAAGGGTGTTGCTGATGTGTCAAAATAATAACTCCTTGCCTGCAACATTTCCAAATAAAAGTAATTTCATGCAGCCAACAAACCTGCTTCGTAAAAATACCGCAATTTATTATATAAATGGCGCTGCCAATAGAAAGAAGTTGTAAAATTCGCACACAGCCCAGACTCAAATAACAGAGTATTTGTACGTGAATAGAAGCATGCAACTTTGGTCAATAAAGATAAAGATCTGGAACAACAGACCAGGAGGCTAGAATAGCAAAGAAGTGAAGTTTGCAAGAAAAAATCCTCAAGAGACTATCGAAAACTATTGAAGTGTAAAACTAAGACAATTATGAGAAATTAAGAATATTTTTAATAGTTAAATTGGGTTTTAAAGTTGTATACTACATTCTCAACACTATTTAAGAGTCTTTTACATTGAGAGATGTTAGGAATTGTTTTTAAAGTTGTGTGTCAAATTCTCAACACTGTTTAAGCGTCTTTTACCCTGGTGTAAAACTAAGACAATTGTGAAATATTACGAATGTTTTTTGTACTTAAATTGGGTTTTACAGTTGTACATTGCATTCTCAAGACTATTTAAGAGTCTTTTACTTAAATTGGGTGTAAAGACTATTGAGAGATGTTAAGAATTGTTTTTATAGTTGTGTGTCAAACTCGCAAAACTATTTAAAAGCCTTTTTACACAATTTAAGACAATTGGAAGATACTAAGATTTGTTTTAAGGGCTGTAAATCGTCATAGTTTCAACAGTGGGGTGGCCATATAAATCTTTAAATAATTAAACCAAGATGGATGATATCACAACTGTTTGGACCCCAAAGTCCCACAACTGAGGACCTCACAAGCAACACAATTCTGCTCCCTTCTCTCCTCAGAACACAACAGCCTTGACTAACCACACACGCTGAAAGGCCTGTTGGATAAGGAGCTCAAGTAAGCGATCCCAGCTGCACAGATGAGAAACTGGCCAGAAATGGGCCTGTTTTCTCCCAAGAGGTCTCCAATTACTGTTCCTGAAATTAAGAAATGGGTTTTTACGGCAATCACGTGTACCAGCTTCCTTTCAGATGATTTAAAGAAGTCCTTCCCACCCATTTTGGAGCCCAAATGTAAGAACTCTTATTTGCCAACACAAAGAACTTTTCTTTTCAATAAATGGAGCTTGAATAGCATCCCAAACTTGTTTAAAAGGCCTGATTTCCAGGTCAACGTTGCAAACTCATTCAGGAGAAAGCTGCACCCCACACAACCCAACAATCACACACCTACTCAAAGCAAACCCACCTCCATAATAACAGCCCACAAAGCAGAAAATAAAGCAACACGCCAGGCGCCTAATGCACACATTAAAGCTCCAGTTATAAACTTGGGACTAGCCTAACCCCAAACCAAGCTGTTCCAAATGCTTCGAGGTTCCCAGATGCTCCCATCAGCATCCCTTTTCCAGGCAGGCTGGGGATGATGGGAGCAGGAGTTGCTTCCACAAGCTATAAAGCCTCTTTTATTTTGCCTACCAAAAAATGCAACTTTGAATCTCTCTTTTCCTCCACTTCTGTTTGTTTTTTTCCTTTTTCATGCAACACAGTAACACAACCGTTGGGGAGGGGAGGAGGGGGGTCGCCTTCTTTTATGCTGCAACCTCTCCTGTGATCTCCCCTCCCCAGGAAAGTCTCCCCACCCACCCCAAAACAGGAAGATAGACTTCTGCAACAAAGTTAGGGGTGACAAAGCTATTCTCCCTCCCAGGGCAGAAAGTCTTAAAAGCTGACTCAGAGCAACCGACCCCCTTCCCTCTTCCCCCCTCCCCAAAGTCTTCCCCCCCCCGCAGCTCTCCCCCAACCCTACACACACACCCCAATTCCCAGTGGGGAAAAAACCCGGAATTCAGAGTCAGCAGAACGGGAGGGGCGCCCGCTGGCTTTCTGCCCCTCCCTGGCCTTTCCTGGAGGGAAGGGGGGGGGGACTGCCAAGACCTGCAGGCAGGGAGCAGCTGCCTTCCCACGACCCCCTTCCCCGCTGCCTCCACGCTCCTGTCTGCAAAGGCACGCAGGCGGGGGGGCTGCGTCCCCACAACCCCCCTCCCCACACACACACACACACACACACACCCCTTCCGCTGCTGTCCCTCCCCGGAGTGGCAAAGCCAGCCCACCCAGGGCGATTGGGGGGAACCCCGAGCCTCCGCGCTCCCAGGTTGCAGGCAGGGTCGTGGGAACGCCGCCCGGACCCACGCAAGAAGCGTGCACGCCCGGCGCGGGCGGGGAAGTGGGGTGGGGGGCCCCGTTGGGCTTACCTTGGCCCGGGGGGAAGCGGGAGGAAACGGGTCGCGGAGCGAGCGGAGGAGCAGCGGCTGCAAGAAGGGGCGAGCGCCGCGCGTGACGCTTCTCGCCTTCTTCCCCGGGGAGTGGGGCTCGCCAGCGCCTCGCGCGTCCCCAGGCAGGCGGGCAGGCGGGCAGGCAGGCGCGTTGCAAGGCGGGGCTCCGTGCAAAAGCCAGCCCACCCCCCACCCCCATTTCTCCCCCCGCCCCCACGGTGGCAATGCTGGAAGGGGGCCCGCCCACCACCCGCGTGCCCCCCCCAGCTGGTTTCACCTCCCGTGACAGACTGGGATAGGTAGGTAGGTAGGTAGGTAGGTAGATAAGCAGGCAGGCAGGCAAGACAGATAAAATAGATAGGGAAGGTAGGTAGGTAGACAGACAGATAGATAGGATAGACAGATAGATAGAGAAGGTAGGTAGGTAGGTAGACAGGGAAGATAGATAGGTAGACAGACAGATAGGATAGACAGATAGGGAAGGTAGGTAGGTAGACAGACAGACAGGGAAGGTAGATAGGTAGACAGACAGATAGGATAGACAGATAGATAGGAAAGGTAGGTAGGTAGGTAGACAGACAGATAGGGAAGGTAAGTAGGTAGACAGACAGACAGGGAAGATAGATAGGTAAACAGACAGACAGATAGGATAGACAGGGAAGGTAGGTAGGTAGGTAGACAGACAGGGAAGGTAGATAGGTAGACAGACAGATAGGATAGACAGATAGATAGGGAAGGTAGGTAGGTAGGTAGACAGACAGATAGGGAAGGTAAGTAGGTAGGTAGACAGACAGGGAAGATAGATAGGTAAACAGACAGACAGATAGGATAGACAGATAGATAGGGAAGGTAGGTAGGTAGGTAGGTAGACACACAGGGAAGGTAGATAGGTAGACAGACAGACAGGATAGACAGATAGATAGGGTAGGTAGGTAGGTAGACAGACAGATAGGGAAGGTAAGTAGGTAGACAGACAGACAGGGAAGATAGGTAAACAGACAGACAGATAGGATAGACAGATAGATAGGGAAGGTAGGTAGGTAGACAGACAGACAGACAGACAGACAGGGAAGATAGATAGGTAAACAGACAGACAGATAGGATAGACAGATAGATAGGGAAGGTAGGTAGGTAAGTAGACAGACAGGGAAGGTAGATAGGTAGACAGACAGACAGACAGATAGGATAGACAGATAGATAGGGAAGGTAGGTAAGTAGGTAGACAGACAGATAGGGAAGATAGGTAGGTAGACAGACAGGCAGATTCGATAGATAGGGAAGGTAGACAGACAGACAGACAGGTAGGTAGATAGATAGATTAGATAGGGAAGATAGGTAGACAGACAGACAGGGTAGGTAAGTAGACAGATAGATTAAATAGATCGGGAAGATAGGTAGATAGGTAGACACACAGACAGATAGGGTAGGTAGGTAGGTCTGCCACAAAGAAGAGGGGGTCAAATTATTCTCCAAAGCACCTGAAGACGGGACAAAAACCATGGATGGAAATTACTCAAGGAGAGAAACAAACCTGGAATTAAGGAGAAACTTCTTAACAGTGAAGACAATTAACCAGTAGAACAACCTGCCTCCAGAGGTTCTGGGTGCTCCATCCCTGGAGGTTTTTAAGAAGAGACTACTAGACAGTCACTTGTCTGAAATGGTAAAAGGTCTCCTGCCTGAGCAGGAGGCTGGACTAGAAGACCTCCAAGGTCCCTTCCAGCTCTATTCTATTCTATTCTATTCTATTCTATTCTATTCTATTCTATTCTATTCTATTCTATTCTATTCTAAAAAGGGTCATGAGATTTTTTTTTTAAAAAATAAGACTAATGAATCCGGAGATGAAAAAAAGCTGGAGAGCAGCGCCCTCTGGTGTCCAGCGCGCGCAATAGCCTCCCTACCGTGGGAAATCCACGTTGCTCTTTTCAACATGGAGAAAAGGCCGCTAAAAATATTTAGAAATATTTTTCTTAAAAAAAATACTTGGGAAGGGGGGGGGGGAGAGGCTTTACAACGGCTGTGCAAAAAAAGACACACTGTAAAAGATTAAAAAAAAATTAATTTAAGCATTTCTGCAAGGAAAGTCGGGAAAAAACCCAAAATACTCCCAAATCGGAAGATAATCTTGCAACAATTAAAAAAAAAAAAAAGAGGGGAAAAAATTGCATTATTTTTAATGCGGGGCGTTTTTGTTTTGCAAAAGGAAACCAACGGCTGCTTTTGCACGGTCTTGATCTGCGATTGAGAGTTCCTTTCTGAGCAAGTGGTAGCGTGGCCGAGTGGTCTAAGGCGCTGGATTTAGGCTCCAGTCATTTCGATGGCGTGGGTTCGAATCCCACCGCTGCCAACAGAATTTTTTTTTAATTTTCTTTTTTCTTGCAAGTAATTTNTGTTTTGCAAAAGGAAACCAACGGCTGCTTTTGCACGGTCTTGATCTGCGATTGAGAGTTCCTTTCTGAGCAAGTGGTAGCGTGGCCGAGTGGTCTAAGGCGCTGGATTTAGGCTCCAGTCATTTCGATGGCGTGGGTTCGAATCCCACCGCTGCCAACAGAATTTTTTTTTAATTTTCTTTTTTCTTGCAAGTAATTTTTTGCTCTGTTTTGGAGGCGACCCCCGCCAATCCCGCGCCCCTCTCCCAGGATCAAAGTAGGGCGCGACCCTTAAAAAGATCCCGGAAATGCCTGCGGGTTTAGAGGCTTGCAAAGGGGGAGGGGAAAAAAACTCAGCCAGTGGAAAAAGTCACTTTTGCAATCTGTAGTTTGGTGGGAAGGAAAGGAAAATATTGGAAAAAAAAGATATATTATTTTGCAAAGCAGGAAAAGAGGAAACAGGGGAGAGGGCGGCGGCGGGGGGAGATACCCCCGAAGATATAAATCAAATGAGAATAAATCTTAGAACAAGAAGGGAATTATTAAATCCAAGAAGGCTAATAAATCAATATCCCTAATAAATAAACAAAATAAATACAGAAAGATTCTATGTTGTCTATATAATATTATATATGAATACATACTGTATATTATTTATTTAATTCATCTAGAAAAATATACATTATATAAATACTATAAGACTGCCTATGATTATATTGTATGTATATATATATATATACATATATATTATATATAATATATATTATTATATATATGTGTGTGTGTGTAATATAATACAATATGTTTAATATACATATATACATATCTAGATATATCTCTAATTAAATAACTGATATAAATATTCATCCCATATATTTATCTAGCTAGATAAATTCGGCAAATAAATAATAAATATACTTACCTTTATTTTATTCAGTAATTATTCTAATGTACAAATTCATTATTGTATCTGTAAATTAAATCTTACTTATTTCTTTATTATCTTGAACAAGTGGTTCCTTTTACTTCCTTTTATTTCTTTTACTATTATTTTTTAACTACAGCACTATATTTTTTTTTCCAAAGGGAAGTTAGCTTATTCCAGGAATTATTTTTTTTTGCGTTTTAGCCAGAAGAGTTGAAACTAACCAATAGCGGCTTTGTGGACCCCCTTTTGATGTGGGTGATGGCATCCTGGGGACCCCCCCCTCTTCTCTGCTGAGTCCAAGATGCCATCCGGATCCTGTAAATGGACCCCATGAATCTTGGGGGAACCTCTGGACAGCTGCCAGTGCCGCTTCCCATTCAAAAAGACAACCATATTGGTCTTTTTCCCCAAGTGCTTTTATTTTAGTGCCCTGCATGGTTGACCCAAGGTAGATGGAGGTACAAGGGCACAAAAGTGTCCATGGGGATCCTTCACCTAAATGTGGTCCCCACGTCATCCTTCTAGGCTCCATCTTCAGAAAGCGACACCGATCTTGATCCTTCCAGGTGGCCCTTATCATACGGCACCCAGGTGGGGTGGGGTGGAAGTGGGGGGTTGAGCATCCCTCTTTTGGCTTTCATTTTTCTTCCTCGTGCAGCCGCACAGAACTCTTGAGGATCTCAAGGGAGTTCCGGAGACGACGTCCGCGCGACGCTGCGCTTGGTTAACCCGTCCATTCGCCGTTTTCGTTTTGGAACAATCGTCGTCGCATCCTCTTAGCGGTACCTGTTTGGCCTACGAGTTGGGGATGACTCCAAAGCCCATGTGCCACAGTTCCCATCCCTGCTTCTAAGGGCTAGCAACGTCCCGACGCTTTACCTCTTCAGAACATAGCGATATTTTTCCCAGGAATCGAGCAGGAAAGTTCGGACTTGGGTGAATTTCACATACAGCACGATCAGCCCCGCGAGGAGGACCAGCAGAAAAAGGCATTTTCGTAAGAAAAAACTCCTCGGACGGGGTCCCTTTTTCAAAAAGTGATCCACGCAGTCGGCAAACGGGTACTTTTTCGGGGCATAGCCAAGATGGGCCCGAGCTTTATCTATTTTGAAGGTGTGCATGACACACATGTTGTGTACCTGTAAATCGGGAAGACAGATAGATCCCATTGTTGTGGTTATCCTCAATAGCATTTTTAGAAAATGAGGCAGAAACAAATAAAATGTGGAAAAACATTGGAGCTAGGAGGAGAAAAGACATTTAGGTTTTGCTCAGGAGATGCAAAGGGGCTGATTTCTCGCACAGCGAGGGAAGTGTGCCTGGCTGAGGAATTCAGGGAGTTGAAGTCCACAACACAGGGGCCAAGTTTGAAGACCCCTGCTTTAACACTTGTGCATTGTCCTTTTTGCCTTTCAAAAAGGCCGCTGGGGTCTGGCCCGATGGCGGTTACCAATACTTCTCACCAAGGAGACTTTTCAAACCCCCTTCCCAATTTCTCAGGGATGCATTACTTCGTTTCTGGTGATCAGGGCTGGGATCTCCACGATGGGTAGCAATAGATTTTGTAATTTTTCCATGACGGCAGCTGTGGAAGAGAAAACGCAGCTTTTGTGGTTACAGGTTTAACAGGAAGCAAAATGTTGGCCCGGCCTCCATCTTAGAAACCTCTGGCATCTCCTTCTTACATACTGGGACCCTATTTTCTAAGAAAAAATAAAGGACAAACTTGAAAAAGAGGTAAATCTGATCGCGGTCCATCAGGATAAGGAACTGGTTGTGGTTTTGGGGATGTGGGGTATTTCAAGCTGAATAAGAAACCAGCTTTGAGCCAATTATTGGAGTTTGTTTACCTGTTAGATGAAGCAAAAAAACAGGAATATGGATCCACGGTTTCTTGTAGCCCAGTTTTTCAAACTGAAAATAAAGGGGAAAACTGATTGACAAGGACAATTCGTTACTCCTGAGGTCTCCAAAGTTGGTAACTAAGACATGTGGACTTAGTCTGGCTGGGGAATTCTGGGAGTTGAAGTCCACAAGTCTTAAAGTTGCCAAATTTGGAGACCCTTGTGTTACAAGTCAACAGAGCCAAAATGTACAGCAGGAGGAAGACAAGAGGTTTTTAACCCACTAATTGCACAATGGAGGAACATCAGCCCTCGTTACCTTCTTTGCCCCACCCGAGTTGATTTTGGGAGTCAAACCCTTACAGGTACTCCTCGACATATGACGGTAATTGAGCCCAAAATTACGGCTGTAAATCCTGCCAGTTGTTAAGTGGGTCATCACATGATTGACCTGATTTTCTGACTTTTTTTGTGGTGGTGTTTAAATGAATGCCACAATCATAAACTGAAGGCCGCAGTTGTTAAGCAAGTCCTGGGTCATTAAGCCAACAGAATGTCCGCAATGGGTAGTTTTTGCCAGAAGCCAGAATTAAACCAATTTCTGGCAAAAGTATCGTAAATCACAGTCATGTGACCTCAAGACACTACACACTGCCGTAAATGCCAGCCAGTTGCCAAATGCCCAAAATGTCATCGTGATGATGGACTCTTTCTCCATCAATTAAACAATTAAACAATTTACAGCAATTAAACAATTTACAGATGTGTCCCTGAGATCCAAGGTTTTTTGACTCACCAAGGGCAGCAGCCATTCAAACAGGTTGACCTTCTCCCCATCGTTGATAAAGTAGGCCTGCCCACCCTGGGAATGACACCATGGAAGGGCCAATGAGAAAGGTGACTCAGAAATCCTACGATGCTTCCATACAGTTACAAAATATATATTTTTAAAAAAATAAACCTTTTTTATTGTTTTAATGCTTTTTGCTGTTTTTATTGTTTTAAAAAGTTTTTAAAAATTTAATTGTAATGTATGTTACGATAGATAGATAAATAGACAAACATGAGATAGATAGATAGATAGACAGATAGACAGATAGACAGATAGACTAGATAGATAGATAGATAGATAGATAGATAGATAGATAGATAGATAGATAGATAGATAGATAGACAGACAGACAGACAGACAGACAGACAGACAGACAGACAGACAGACAGACAGACAGACAGACAGACATAAAATTAATACAAAAACTTAAAACTTTTGTTCCAAAGTGACTGGCTTTCAGCTCTTAAGCAGTCAATCAGAGATCCCCCCCTTTTAATCTTTTATAGGCAGTCCTTGACTTACAACCATTCATTTAGTAACCGTTTGAATAAAGGAAAAATAGGCCATCGGGACATAAAGTTCCAGGTGAAGGCCACATATCTCTGGAAGACCGGGAACTGAAAAACTCACCGCGATATAGTTCATTTCGGGAGTGAGAGCCTTCGCAGCAAGGATGTGGCCTTGGACCAGATTTTTCACGTGGACCCAGTTCATCAGGATCCCCGCATTGTCGAAACAGACGTTAAAAAAGCCTCTTTCGATATTGAGCTGTTGGCAAAACACGAAAATCACAAAATCACAAAAGCGCAGACCTTCTTCGCTTTCCCTGCAAAAGTGCTTCTGTGACACCCCCCCCCCCGCCACCTCTTCATCAGGGCTGCCCGTCAAAATACATACGGCCAACTGAGACAAATGCCGCATCTCTTCCAGTCCGTAAATTCCAGGAGGGCGGATTGCACAGGTGTGTAACTTCCCTCCTCCTGTGAAGTAAAGCAAGCCAGAATGAATCCTTGAATGTATGAAATGACCACTTTGAGTCCTGTGGGTGCAATCCCTAAGTGGAATTTTCCTCCAATGGGATTTTCCCATGTATTTTACCAGGAAACATAGATAGGGCAGGCTGGAAAAGTCAGTGCCCTCCTAACCATACCCAAGCACTCCGAGTTTGTTGGCGATGTCCATTTTGCTCTATGAGTTCATGGTGACCTAACCCTAAGCCTAAGTGGAATTTTCCTCCAATGGGATTTTCCCATGTATTTTACCAGGAAACATAGATAGGGCAGGCTGGAAAAGTCAGCGCCCTCCTAACCATACCCAAGCACTCCAAGTTTGTTGGCGATGTCCATTTTGCTCTATGAGTTCATGGTGACCTAACCCTAAGCCTAAGTGGAATTTTCCTCCAATGGGATTTTCCCATGTATTTTACCAGGAAACATAGATAGGGCAGGCTGGAAAAGTCAGCGCCCTCCTAACCATACCCAAGCACTCCGAGTTTGTTGGCAATGTCCATTTTGCTGTATGAGTTCATGGTGACCTAACCCTAACCCTAAGTGGAATTTTCCCCCAATGGGATTTTCCCATGAATTTTACCAGGAAACATAGATAGGGCAGGCTGGAAAAGTCAGTGCCTTCCTAACCATACCCAAGTATTCCAAGTTTATTGGTGATGTCCATTTTGCTCTATGAGTTCATGGTGACCTAACCCTAATCCTAAGTGGAATTTTCCTCCAATGGGATTTTCCCATGTATTTTACCCCGAAAGATAGATAGGGCAGGCTAGAAAAGTCAGTGCCCTCCTAACCATACCTAAGCACTCCGAGTTTGTTGGCAATGTCCATTTTGCTCTCCGAATTCATGGTGACGTAACCCTAACCCTAGGGTTACATTAAAAGAATCTTGCAATGCGTCAATCTTGTATTCTAACCAGTTGATGTAATGCAATGTGCAAATGACTTTGGGACAGTGGTGGGATTCAAATAGGTGAACAACCGGTTCTCTGCATGGATGCTGCTTCCGGAAGTCCATTCTGGGCCTGGGCAGCAAAAAATTAGCTACTGATTGTGCCGAAGTGCTGCGAACTGGCTGAATCCCACCACTGCCTTGGGAGACGGGAGGAAGAGCCACACACAAGTCGAGGGTCGGATAAGCAGCAGCTGAGCCCTCAGAAGGAAAGGGGTGCTGTAACCATCTCAGAAGGGACCCTCCCCTAGTTTCATGGACTGCAAAGGTGTGGGGGGGGGAGTGGAGAGATAAAAGGCAGAACTGGTCCTGAGTTTTAATCAGGTGCGTAAATTTGCAGAGAAGTACCTTCCAGGAGTGATCCATTCGCCGCTAAGACCATTTGTTCTGCGATTGATTTTGTCCGGGAATATTCATTAACTTGCTAGAAAGAGAGAGAGAGAGAGAGAGAGAGAGAGAGAGAGAGAGAGAGAGAGAGAGAGAGAGAGAGAGAGAGAGAGAGAGAGAGAGAGAGAGAGAGAGAGAGAGAGAGAGAGAGAGAGAGAGAGAGAGAGAGAGAGAGAGAGAGAGAGAGAGATTCAAAGGCTAAACAACTGTCTTTTGCCCCCTTTCCAAATGCTTTGGGAAACTAGAGTTTCAGTTGTGTAACATTTTCAACCCGGGCAGGAATCACCTGCTCAGTTCCTTCCTCCCGCGCACGGGGCATTCGAATCCAACTCCCCAGGTTCAGCCAAATGTACAGGCAGTCCTCGACTCATTTAAAGACTGTTCGAAGTTACGACAGGGCTGAAATAAGTGACTTGCAACCAGTGTTTGCACTTACGACCGTTGCAGCATCCCCAGCGTCACGTGGTCAAAATTCGAGCACTGGGCAACTGGCACGTCTTTCCGACGGTTGTAGCATCCTGGGCTCGTGTGATCATCATTTGCAAACCTTCCTAGCTGGCTTCCCACAAGCAAAATCAACGGGGGGAAACTTAAGAACCGCATGGTTCACTCAGCAACGTGACAAAACAGGCCATACAATCGGACGGGACTTACTCAACGACCGTGTCTCTTAGTCGTGGGGGTTCCAGTCGTAAGTTGAGAACTAAATGCAATTTATTTCAGCTCGCCTACCTGCTCTAAAGGGAAATAGGATACGGTCGCTTCGTCTCCGTCGAGGATCGTTTGTCCTCCAAAGATCACATCGACTGTACTGGTGTAGATCAATCTGGGGATTCTTTGCCGCTTGCACACTGGGGAGGCACAGAAAAGGGGCAAGGTTGCGGGTGCAAATCACGCCGTCTGGCCCACATGGTGTGAAAGGGCGAGAAGTGGAAGGAGTGAGCCACCGTTGCATCACGTCTGGAAGATAACGGGGGAGCTGAGCAGAGGCTGGCCTAAAAACCAGACAAAGCAAGGCAAAGCTGGGGGAAAAAGTATTGGGATGAGAGACCACAAGGAGATCTCTGGGACTGTCGGTTAATCTGAGGAGTGGGAAACTATTGGGCGAGAAGGGGAAGGGAAATTCATCTGGGCAAGAATAGGGATGTTTCCAGGAATGTCACCAGGACATCCTTCAACGTGAAAGATGTTTTGTTTTAATTGGGTTGCAGGAAAGAGGGAGAAATAATTGGTTGCTAGGCTCTTTTGGGGGAAAAATAAATAAAATGATGGATATGGGAAGAATAGGAGTCTATGTAGGTCAGTGTTTCTCAACCTTGACAGCTGGAAGAGGGGTGGACTTCAATTCCCAGAATTCTCTTGCTGGCTGGGGAATGCTGGGAGTTGAAGTCCACATATCTTCCAGCTGCCAAGGTTGAAAAAACACTGTTGTGGCCAGCAGTGGCATAGCGTGGGTTGTCAGCACCCGGGTCAAGGCAAGTAATTTGCCCCCCCCTCCACAGTGGGCGGCGACCCGGCGGCTCGGATCGGATTCGCACAGGCAGGGGCAGAGAGCTGCGAGTGCGAGCGCGCCCCCCCAGATGTTGCGCCCGGTGCGGCCGGCCTCCCCTGCACCCCCCACGCTACGCCTCTGGTGGCCAGTAAAAGGAGATAGAACTTATTTACTATTGTCCCAGGGAAAAGAGGAAGCAAAAACTCCAAATTGGAGAATGGGATATGGCACCACCAGGTGATCCTGAACAATAGATTTGGGAAGCCTTAATTCAGCCCTGAAACCTGCCACTTTCTTTCCCTATTTTATGGGACAACCCGAGAAGAAGATTGTGGAGTTTTGTTCTCCAAAGCCTGAAGAAAATGTCTGCGCATTGAAAACACTGGGCAACGATACAACGATTGCAGTCAGTTTCTCGTGACCACAGAAGGGTGTGTTAAGTGTGTGTTTCCTAGCACACACAAAAAAGGAACAGGTCTTCCTTCTCACCAGTGCCCAAATATAAGCCTCAGATTATTTAAGCGTGGGCTCCTCTCAGTAGTTCAATCCTGAATTTTGGCCAGCAAAAGTTGATCTGTTCTCTTTTGTCACCAACCTACCATTACAACCACACACAAGACACCACTTACGCACCTTCGAGGACAATTCCGGTCCCTCCAATGTTGATCGACCGAATGCGTTTCTTGTGCACCTAGGAGAAGAGGAAGACTCACAATGTCACAGCCACACAGAAAGGGACTTGCTCTATTCCAGTTATTTCTTAACCTCGGCCCCTTTAAGATGTGTGGACTTCAACTCCCAGAATTCACTGGGCAGGGGAAGTCTGGGAGTTGAAGTTCGTGCATCTTAAAAGGACTGAGGTTGAGAAGCACAGCTCTATTCCCTTTGTATTTCCTGAATGGTGATTGGCCCAAAGTTACCCAGCCATCCTTCATGCCTAAGGCGGGACTAGAACTCACCGTCTCCTGGTGATTGGCCCAAAGTCACTGACCTGTCCCTCATGCCTAAGGCGGGACTAGAACTCACCGTCTCCTGGTGATTGGCCCAAAGTCACTGACCTGTCCCTCATGCCTAAGGCGGGACTAGAACTCACCGTCTCCTGGTGATTGGCCCAAAGTCACCGAGCCGTCCTTCATACCTAAGGCGGGACTAGAACTCACCATCTCCTGGTGATTGGTCCAAAGTCATCCAGCCGTCCCTCATGCCTAAGGCGGGACTAGAACTCACCATCTCCTGGTGATTGGCCCAAAGTCATCCAGCTGACTTACGTGCCTAAAGCGGAACTAGAACTCACCGTCACCTGTTTTAGAATAACCTTCCCACATCTTCAAGAGAGCCAGCATCGTTTCCAAAACTACAGAAGGAAAATCAAGCTGGACTCACTTGTTCTATGCCGCTCATCCCGTACGCGGCTGTGTGGATGAGACAATCCACACCTTCGCAGGCCGAGTATAAGTCACTGAAGTTTCTCACGTCTGACTGTAAGGCAGGAGAAAATTTGCATGAGTGTCTTGTGGGAGGACAAGTGTCCATTTTTTACCAGGTGACTCATAAAACGGCCAAACTACAACTAGAACTTCCAGAACCATCTTTTTCATGTTGGCTGGGGAATTTAAAGCTCTCCATGGCTTGGGGGGCCAACTGATTTGAAGGACTGTCTTTTCTGTTACATCTATCTCAGGGGTCCCCAACCCCTGGTCCGTGGACTGGTACCGGGCCGCAGCATGCCAGCAACCGGTCCGCACAAACAAGCACTTTTTCCCAAGGCCATCCCAGTTTCGAACCGCTATTAAACCAACGGTCGGTCGTAAGTCGAGGATTGCCTGCAAAACTTCACCAAAGTATCTACGCTTTGGGACGGGTTTTCTCTCCCACCCCAAAGGTGAAGAATGAGCAGAAACGAGAAATAATACCCTGATCAATATTATTCCCTTTGGGATGTCCCAGATGGGCGGATTAAAATCGTACAAAATGACTTCGGTTCCCGATTTAGCCAGCGCGCAGCCGAGCGTAAAGCCGAAGTAGCCGGCGCCTCCGGTGATGACCGCCTTGTCGCTGACTTTCCTCAACGGCAGCGTCAGGATTTCAGCAGTGTTTTCGACAATTTTGGCATCCTCCTTGCCGCATTTGTAGAACCGGCTGGGTTTCGGGTCGTTAGGTTTTTCCATTCCGAGGCGGGAAGGATGTAGAGCCCCCAAATCTCCATCCAGAGGGGCAGAGGGTCACCTGCTGCTCACCTGCTTCAGGTGTAATAAGAGGAATCAGCCGTCATTTTATCACTCAAGGAGAAAATTTGTAACTCGGGGTTGAAATGAGGGGTCCTTGGTGCTCTCTGAGCTTGGTGGTTTTCTTGCAGACGTTTCATGACCCAGCTAGGTAACATCATCAGGGCTAGAAGAGAGTTGGGTTTGCTCTCAGTTTATATTCTAGTGGCTTGCTCTGTAAATATTTGTGTAGGGGGGGGTCTTAGAGGTTCTAGAGGTCATTTTAATAATAATAATAATAATAATAATAATAATAATAATAATAATAATAATAATAATAATAATAATAATAATAATAATAAAGTTGGAAGGGACCTTGGAGGTCATCTAGTCCAATCCCCTGCTCAGGCAGGAAACCCTATACCATTTCAGACAAATGGCTGCCCAGTCTCTTCTTAAAAACCTCCAGTGTTGGAGTATCCACCGCTTCTGGAGGCAGGTTGTTCTACTGGCTAATTGTTCCCACTGTCAGGAAGTTTCTCCTTAGTTCTAGGTTGCTTCTCTCCTTGATATTTTATCCTCTTTCATCCCCTCGGACTAAAAGCTGAAGCGTTAAGGTAAAAGCAACCCTGTTTAAAAAACGCTTTTGCTCCAAATTCCATCCATTAGCAGATCAATACAGCAGAATGTTTTGGTTTAATGGGGGGTGGGGTAGGGAAAAATGATCCCTGGCAGTTGAGCAGTTGAGCAGAATTCTATCCCGACTTAAAAAAAAAAAAAAAAAGGGGGGGGGGTTGATTTTAAAGATCCTGTTTCAGCAGTTTGTCTCCTTCCCTTTCTCCTTTTTTCTGTCAAAGTGTGTGTGTTTTGCTTTCCCACCCTCATAATTTAAATTTTACCCTTTGATGGAGGTTACATCCAGCCAGATTTTTCCCCACGTTTCCAAAGGAGAAACTGGCCAGTGACAACAATTTTAGGGTGCCCAAAAGACAAGCACACTTATGAGGCTAGTCCGACCCCATTAATATCCCTGGAGCTGTCACGGACAAGGGATCCGTTTTCAACCCATCATAAAACACAGCCGGGATGAACGGCTCAGCCTGAAACCTGCTGCCCCTTGCAATGAATTAAAAAAGGTGAACTTTAAAAAATATATCAAAAATAAAAAAACCAGCTTTGGAAAACGGTCTCTGGAAAGGAGTAACTCCAGACTTGGCTGAGTAGGCGCAGTTAGTAGTTTCCACCTGCTTCCTTTTTTGACCGTAAATGAATCCAGGGGAGAGGTGGATTATTTGGGGAGAGACGGGGAGAGAGAAGGGGAAGAAGAGAGAGAGGGAAGGAGGGGAGAGGAGAGAGTGGGAGGAAGAGAGGAGGAGAGGGAAAGAGGGGAGGGAGAGAAAAAGAGGGGGAGAGAGGGAGAGAGAGGAATGGAGAGAGAGAAAGAGAGAGGTGAACTGAAGGGGAGAACAGGGAGAGGGAAAAAGGGGAAGGAGGGGAAGAGGGAGAGAGAGGGACAGGGACAGGGAGAGTGAAAGAGAGAAGAAGTAGAGAGGGAAGAAGTAGAGAGGGACAGAGGGGAGAGGGAGAAAGAGGGACAGGGAAGGGAGAGTGAAAGAGAGAAGAAGTAGAGAGGGAAGAAGGGAGGAGGGACAGAGGGGAGAGGGAGAGAGGGAAGATGTAGAGAGGGACAGAGGGGAGAGGGAGAGAGAGGGACAGGGAAGGGAGAGTGAAAGAGAGGGATGGGGAAAGGGGAGGGAAGGAAGGAAGGAGAGGGAGGAAGGGAGGGAGACGGGAAGGAAGAGGAAGCGAAGAATGGGAAAAGGGAAGAAGGAGAAAGGGAAGGAGGGAGGGAGGGAGAGAGAGGGAAGAGAGAGAGGGATGGGCAAAGAGGGGAAGAAAGGAGAAGGAGAGAGGGAGGGAAGGAAGGAAAGCCAGAGGGAGAGGGAAAAGGACAGGGAGAGAAGGAGAGAGGGAAGGAGGGAGGGAGGGAGAGGGAAGAGAGAGAGGGATGGGCAAAGAGGGGAGGGAAGGAGAAGGAGAGAGGGAAGGAGAGAGGGAGGGATGGAGGGAAGGAAGGAAAGCCAGAGGGAGAGGGAAAAGGACAGGGAGAGAAGGAGAGGGGGAAAGAGGGAGGGAGGGAGGAATGGGGGAAGGAATAATAGGGGGAGGCAGACAGAGGGACCCCAATTTCTCTCTCTAGCTAAACAACCCTCCCGCGGGGTGGGTGAATGGTTGACTTCCAGCAACCCGGAGCAGGCCAGTTTCAGTTTACCCTGGGCGGCGGGGGGGGGGTGTGTGAAGCCGGGCGCCCCCTCCCCAAATTGGGGACGCGGAAGG